>NC_050194.1:28791362-29076362 GCF_008315115.2 Sander lucioperca | reverse complement strand
ACATCCACTTTTGACAGTATTACGGTTTAGCTTCCAGCTTTTCTAAAATGTATTTTAGCTCTTAACTTATGTGCAGATCAACTTCCAACTTACAAGTTTTTCAGCAGTTTAGAACAAACAATTTGTTCCATATTTCTGCATTTTCATCAATGTTTCTCACAGCATTTGTAAGTTTTCCATACTGATTCATAATTTCAGATAAAATATTATATAACATGTAAATTACTTTATACATTAGTGGTGTTATTCAACTTTTTAATGAAATTCATACTCATTCTACCAATTTCCACTTTTTCAACTATTCTCACTACTTCAACTTCTTCTTACTGATTTAAGCTATTCAACCAGTTTAGCTTTAGCAATTCAGCTATTCAGCATTCCCACGCATTTTCCGCAGGAAATGCATTTTCTAGTTTGGGTATGACGTTTAGACCAAAAAGCTTGAAAATGCAGCCGTTTGTTTTACTAACACTATGCTCATTGTTCATAACTGATAGTCAATGAAACATTTGCCTAATATACTGCATGTATTTTTTTTGCCTATTATAGTCCAATGCAAAACTTCAGAATCACCACCCTAAGGTGGGAGATTTTTATCTAACCTTGGTGGGATTTGAACCCACAACCTTAGTGATGGTAACATGCAGTAGGGCTCAAACCATCAGGGCCACAAAGGACCACTGCAATGATTACGGTGTGTACAATACAACTGTGTGGATGAGGCTTGTGATGACATCACTGCTGACCAATGTCAGGCTTGGATTCGACATTCAAGAAGATTAACTATGAAAACATTGTGATGTGGACGAGTAACTGTGGCCAAATCCAGAAGACCGAATTGATGCAGATTAGTGTGTGTACTACAGAAAACTTTTTCAGTATTTACAGTAAACAATTTTCTTTCAGTTCTGTTACAGTGTTTTTTTACAGTACAGTAATGATGTGTAACAGCTGTGTACTCTTCGTGCGTTGTGTATCAATGAAACGTATGAAACTTTGGCTCCAACCAGCCGTTTATTTCCTGATGATGAGTAACACAGCAGAACAGTTCAGAACTCCACAGTTCAGCCAGTCTCACACAAAATGCTAAAACAAATCAGAATGTAGTCAATTTAAGCTAAAATGAAGCTAGCAAAAAAGTTACATGTTGACAACAAATGAACAGAAAAACACCATATAAAACAATGAAAGAAACATAATCGACATACTGCATTTACTCAAATAAATACAAAACACAGTTTTACCCATAAGAAGGCAATTGAAATAAATATATAACGAAGCTAATGTTAAGACAGCTTACCGTAGAAGACGCCACATGCAGTCTGTAAATAATTTCAGGGTGCACCGCTCAAGTCTGCAGGGGCGCAGCAGAGGCCTCCCCCGAAACATACAACCAGGTCTCCATGACAACCACTTCTACTTCTACAATAAAACTCCGGAAAATAAACTAATTTAAAACATGATAAAAATATGTATAAAACGAGACAGTTAACGGTATTAAAATAAACTGATGACTGATAATAAATCATAAAATGAATATTGAAATTAATAAACAGTGACAGTGATGGCAAGTGAAATCATTAACTCCGCTACAGATGCTATACAGTAAAAGTATGTTGCATCCATGATAGGGGAAGATCTCTTCATTGATCACACTTCTGATTGTGGGATAGGAATTATGGAAATAGTTTGTTGTTGAATTTGATGGGTAATGTACAGTTACATTTTTGCCTACTGTAATGTGAAAACAGTGAAGCAAACAGATCATCTTTAGCACTCCAAAGGGTCATTTTGAAATATATATCTTACATTGTTTGGTCTTGGACTAAGTGATTGTTACAATAACTTAGTCTCGCTTTGCCAGACCCTCCTCCAAAGCGTGTGGTCTGGCTACTCCACACAGCATTCTGGGATGGGAGGAAAACATGCTCTGGTTTATTGGCATTTCTTTAAACCAATCACAATCGTCATGGGCGGTGCTTAGCACCAGAGAAAAGCCGCGGTGCCTCTGCTAAATAGTCTCAGGAAGGAACTTCTTTTAGTGGAACATGTGTACGTTCAAAAGTAGTTTTAGTCGTGCAACAGAAAACTCCGATTGGACAGATAGTCTAGCTAGCTGTCTGGATTTACCCTGCAGAGATCTGAGGAGCAGTTAACCATAGTCCTCACAAATCCACCAGAGGTTAGAACGCCAACACAAATGAAGCCAAAGGCGACGGATATCCGGCCTAAATTAGTGAAATCTGGCGGATTTTCCGGCGGCAACGGAGCAATCACGGAAGTGTAACGTCAAGGAAATAGACTACAATAACTTAACTGAAGGAATTGCACTATGATACGTTTAGGTGACTTAACAAATGTACTCGTTATATTTCACCAGAAACTTAGTGGTTGAAACATTGGTCTTGTAGTGAAAGATGTTTGCAAGCCAAAATGAAAGGAGAATCAGTCGCTTAGAATGCAAGATTTAATGATTTACAAGTATGACCAGTTGGGAGTCTTGTACTTTTGAAATACTGCACCATACTATAATAATAATAATAATAATAATAATAATAGTACCATAGTGACTAAAAAAACCTGTAAATACTCTTTAATATTTTTCTTATTTATCAAGAAAAATCACACATCTGGCCGAATTGACACGCCTAGGTGCAAGTTGAGTGTTAACTTGGTGTCACTGTGTACAACTCCTTCCTCAAGATTGCTTTCTGCCAAAGTGCTAGACAACTGTGTGTGTGTGTGTGTGTGTGTGTGTGTGTGTGTGTGTGTGTGTGTGTGTGTGCGTGTGTGCGTGCATGTGTGTGGAAGTGCAGAGGGGAGATGGCAAGACAGAGCAACTGAGGATGAAGGGACGCGGAGGAAGAGAGGGAGCTGTCAGCTGGTTCTGCATGGCTGCGCTTAAGTCACATCGAGGGAAGGCCAGGCTGAGCAAGGCTCTGACACTCACGTACACACACCGGTCCCTACAAAGACCTCCAACAGTGCACACATTTCAGTGTGGCTCAGGCGTCAGACAGAAATATTTCTAGCCATGGTGGGCATGTCATTTATTAATCTCCAGTGGTGAGGGCTGAGTGACAGGATCACTGACCAAATACAGCATGTGAAAGGACACGCAGGCCAACCCCTGGCCTGCCCAAAAGCATCTCTGTCAGGACGCACACACACGCAAAAAAACACACACCTCTGGCCCACTTGACATGTGCAGTTGAAAGTTAAGTGTTAAGTTGACTATGTCATTGTGTACAACTCCAAATCACCTTTTGCTAAAGTGCTAACCGAGTGTGTGTGTGTGTGTGTGTGTGTGTGTGTGTGTGTGTGTGTGTGTGTTAGTGCGCGTGTGTGCGTGTGTGCGTGCGTGCGTGTGTGCATGGAAGGAGAGGTTTATTACAAGCAGAGAGAGTATGATGTGAGAGAGAAAGTGGAGAAAGTAGCGAGGGAGGAGGGAGGGATGAGGAAGGGATTGCACTGCTTGTAAAATGAGCACAAAGAGAGTCAAGGGGGGATTGTGGAATGGAGGGAGATAAAAGAGACCCTGCAGAGTGCCATCCCTCCATCTTACAGCACAGAGTGATGGAGGAGGAGGACAGGGGATGGGAGAAACAGAGTTGGAGAAAGGAGAGTGATGGATGACCCAGAGGTCACAACAGGTCTGGACTCATTTTTCTGCCCCAGTGTGAGGGCTCACACAGGGGGGCTGATCAATCCCTGGACCTGCTGAGGAGCAGCTGAAGGGGCAGTGCACAGACACACAGAGAGAGAAATAATATCAAAGGATTGCAGAGAATGTAGCTGAAAGCAATTCATCAGCTTCATTAATAACTTTGGAGGTCAATAATAAAATATAACAATTTTATGAATTAATTAAAATCTTTGTATTACATGTATTATTCCAACTAAAGATTAGGTAACACTTTCTATGAAGCCTTCTTCTATAATGCATTATAAACACATTTATAATGAGTTATAATCTGCTTATATATAGTTAAAGGCACTCATAAATATTCATAATGCTTTATAACAATAATCATAACACATTATGAAGCATTTTTATAATGACTCATAATACTATAATAGTCTTTTTTATTTAAGCCCATGTCTATAATACACTATAAACACTATGTCCATATGTCTATAATGCATCATTTTACATATTGCACTGCATAATTATAGTTATATGCATTTAAAACTCTTCATAATACTCAATATTCATAAAACATTATAAAGCATTTTAAAATGACTTATACGGTCAAGTATTATAATACTTTATAATTACTTTTTGCAGGGATCATAGTGTATTATAATTCTTATAGTTGTAAAATATTGTTTCCTATTTTCTGAAATCAATTTGCTGTAGTCCAGTGACAGAAAAGGGTTAATATATGTAGTTGTAATATGTGTGTTGCTTTGTTTATCTGAATGACTGGAGAGGCATTAGCCAGTCATAGAGTTACTTTGGTTAAGGCCCGCCTCCAGCTGTATTTGATTGACAGATCATGACACACCTGCATGATCGCGTGGTGAGAGAGAGGCCATGTGCTTACTGGAGCAAAAAAAAAGATTATTGGCATTACAATTTGACAGTTAGCATTAAAAAGAGAATTGTTCAAACGTAATCAAACTATTAAAAGCAGAAGGAAACTAAAGAAGATGCAACCGGGATCTTGGAAAGTCCCGGTTTCCTCTTCCATCTGTCTCTGTAAGCTAGCAGTATTATGCTAATGTTGCTAGTTGTGTTTGCTGCATCACGTTGCCTGCATGTTTATTGAGTTGGAAATGTGGCCTAACATTAGCGTTGTAGTTGTTCATTGTAAATGGATTAAAGCAATAAGCTCTTGGTTAGTAAAGCAAATGCTACTAAGATACCATGTCATTCAGTATTATCGTCTTATCATTTTCAAAGACATAAATGTTAAACTGTAATATTCTACTGTGCGGAATGTGATGTGATTATTTATGTAACGATATATATATAATAGGACATTTGTGTTTGGTCGATTATTTCTCTGTGGTAACAATGCTTTTTGGCAATAAATCTTATACCGTTGGAAAGCCTGTTTAGTTCCCTTTCAGGAGAGAGAACGCTGTGCTGATTGCTGCACCGATAGAGTAACACCTTTTGGTGGAGGCAGTGTGATGGTGTGGGGCGGCATCTCCCTCACTGGAAAAACAAGGCTTGTCATCATTGGAGGCAATCTCAATGCAGAGAGATATAGAGATCAGATTCTGCAACCAGTGGCAATCCCATATCTCCACAGTCTGGGACCGAACTCTATCCTCCAAGATGACAACGCTCGACCCACAGGGCGGGGTTTATCAGAGACTACCTCTCGAATGTGGGAGTGGAGAGGATGGAATGGCCAGTCCTGACCTCAACCCTATAGAACACTTGTGGGATCAGCTTGGGCGTGCTGTTGGTGCCAGAGTGACCAACACAACCACGTTGGCTGACTTGCGACAAATGCTGGTTGAAGAATGGGATGCCATCCCACAGCAGTGTGTGACCAGGCTGGAGACCAGCATGAGGAGGAGGTGCCAGGCTGTTGTGGCTGTGTATGGTTCTTCCACACGCTACTGCGTTTTTTTCACATGTGGCCCTAATCCTCTTCCGTACAAACACTCCAAAGTGACTCTTTGTATTAATATGATAGTCAGCGATAGCCATAAATAAAGCCTGACCTGACCCTTCACCTTGCCGTTCTCAAAATCCCTTTGCCACAGGAAACAACAAACTTCAAGCTAGCAAGCTACACCCTGAACATGGCAAGTAAAAAAAAAGAGACTGATCGGCAATACACTAAAAGCAAATTACTTTTAACCATGTATCCAGCTAATTCAGACTAGCCAGAGAGGGACTCCAAGCTCACGTACTATGTGTCCAACACAGAAGCATGAGGGAATCTGGAGAACTTTTTTAGCCCATGCGCTAGGTAAGCAGCTATCACTGGAACGAATGGGGCGCAATCTTGGTAACACTTGGTAATGCTCCTAATTCACATAGAAAATGTAAGTCTATGCACCCCACTAGACAGTAAATGTAAGTGCAGGCAGTGACTCACCCAGCCTTTGATCAGAGCAGAGTGACCGATCTACCACTCTGTTCACTGAGAGAGTACAAATGGAATTGAGGCAGTCAGTGACAGCTTCAGAGACGTTCCTCATCAGTTACCTGTCCCTGTAGTCACATTCACTGGGCTGCTAATTTGAAGCCCCACTCATCCCTAAGCCATCTACACTCCATATCTCTCCCTCACTAATGATTCTCTTCTCCAATTTCACTTTGTATCCATTCGCATTGTCAACATTATCCCTTTTAACACATCTAGTCCTTTCTCTGTAAAGAAAGTGCCTTATTACACATAAAAGCTGCCAATTGATTTCTCATGCTGCCTTTCCCCTACATGCGGTGTCTGTTAGCCGGCTAGGAAGAGGAAGTCAGGCTGGGGAAGTTTACCTGTCGGGGAAAAACATTTGATCACTAACTCTAATTGGTAGTAAGCCCAAAGTCGTCCCGGAGATGAAAACATCAACAGAAAAAAAACTTACTTCACTGCTGCCGGTAACCATAATACTGATTATACATTCAGCACTGAACAGCAAAGCAGCTGAGAGGTGAAGCCCCACATGTTGGCACACGCACATACGGTATACACACACAAACTGTGTAAGCCAAAACAAATGCATCTATAGTTTTAGGGAAGATTTTCTCTCACACAAAGAGGTTCCTAAAGAGGCAGTGGCATATGAAAAACACACATCAAATCAGGCTGTCCTCATAAACTGTTCGTACATATAGCTACGAACAGTAATGCACTGTAATTCATAAATATGTGAATACATATTGCACATATTTATTACTGTAAGCCCCACATTGAGGTTTGCTGTAAGGCAGCGCTCTCTACTGTCCGTAGTAATTATGACTGGAGCACCCAGTATATGAGCGCGAAAATCTGAGTAGGGAGAAAGTCGGCGGGGTGGAAGGTCCCAAAACCACCCGAGTCACCCGAAAAACGGATTTGTTCTAGTCCCGGAAGTACTACATAAGGGAAGCAGTGTTTTAACCCAAACCACAACCTGGCCTATTTTCCTATGTTTTGTGTCTAAGTGACTGATAGGAACAACAATCTTTGACATTGGTCCAGTATTAAGAGAGATCGCTGCAGTCGGCAGTGGAGAAACAAGCTACAATGTAAGTTAATAGGGCAATTGTCCAGCTTGTATTTACCTTCACAAAAGTGCTCGTTTTGCCGGTGACAGACTCAGATTAATATTCTAAGTGTCTGACAACATTATGGAAAGGATCCCTTCAGAGATAGACCTATAAAACCTCTTTAAGACCTTTCTGTTTAACCCGAAACAGCTCTGAAGTCGCTAGCGCTAAACCCACAGACTCCATTTAAAAAAACAATACTTTTAGCTTGTATAGAGCCAACATATTTTCACATGTAAATTGGTAAACTATGTGTTCATTTCAACCAAAACTAGAGTTGTGATGGTTGGAAAAGTGGAAAGATGACCCAAAACGGCTTTTCATAGTTTTATTTTGTTTCTGTCAAATTTAAATTAAGTATATTTTACGATGCTAAAATTACTGTTTATTTACATGGAGTCTGGTGGGTTTAGCGAACATAATTTTGCGGATGTTTTTATGTTTAAAAAAAGGATCTTACTCTTTAACAGAAAGGTCGACCTCCTTAGAAATCCTTTCCATAATGTTGTCAGACACTTAGAATATTAATCTGAGCCTGTCAGCGGCAAAACAAGCACTTTTGTGAAGCTAAATACAAGATGGACAATTTTTTAACACTTTACAATATAGTACCCAAAATGTTGAGTTGTAAGTAAGGAGCAAGTGAGGAATTAATCAGGAATGATCGGATATTTAATAAATTGCTAATGAGTAATTCATGAATAACTGTAATAGGTGGACTATATAGTACATCATGATGGGTGTCTAGAGAACAGACCGGTATATACAGTATTATATTAATAACTAAATAAATAAATATCTGTGAATCGATCATATTGACCATTTTTTTCATGAGTCGTTTGAGTTAACTCTGAACCAGCAGCTGAGCGGCAAATAACTAGTATTGACTCATTAACTACTAATTACTTAAACATGAGTTTAAGTTACTTTTTGTGTACTGTATTGTAAAGTGACACATAATACTGAATATTTACTCAGTAACTCATTAACTGCTCAAACTGCAGACGGTCAACCACAAGTTCTGACATGTTGGAAATCCAGCCGATGTTCTGACAGCCAGATTCTTGATAATGCTTTTATTTTGTAGTGTGTGGTTTTTATACAGAGACGCTCCACCCCTGGTGCCAATTAGCACTAATGTGACTCAACTGGTAAGGAGTAAAACAGACAATTTAAAAGGAGCGTGCGACTGAGACACAGGGGAACTGACACAGCAGAACAGACAGAGGACAGAGGAGTGAACGGGGACAGATGGTGGCATGAAGGGACGATGGGACTGGGGAGCAAAGCCGCCTGCGGTTTAGATCAGTGTGACGGAAGACTTTGTCTAATGTGTGAGCCTACCCCCCAGGGCGTACCTCTGGGCACACCGGGACGGATTCCATGGGGAAAGGGCAGAGTGAGGCTCGGTATGGACACACCCTAGAGACCGCCGGCTGTGCAACACTGTTAAGTCTGTTAAGTTTTTAAACCTTGGTAAGTGTGTTTTTGGCTCTGGTCACACTTGATTTTAGGAGCAACTAGGTGTTAGTGTCTTGCTCAGGGACACATTAGTTGATGTATCACAGTGGGAATCGAACCCAGATCTCCCACACCAAAGGCATGTGTCATATCCACTACGCCATCACCATCACCACCATCGCCATCTTGAAATACGTTAGCTGGTAAGGGACATACAGGACATACTGCTCCACCTTTCACGTTTTCTCTGTCACATGATAAACTCACAGCTGCTGCTAATGCTGCTAACGGGTATCGTAGCTTCCCGGCCCCGGCAAGTTTGAAGAAGGAAACATGGAGGACCACACGTTTTCAAAATCCAAATTTCAGGAACAGGAGTCTTCTTCTTCGTCCAGAAAAAGGAGATTGAAAAGAGCAAGAGACTGGCTTTTTGAAGCGTGAAGGCTACCGTAGTTGTGATACGTACTTTGGACTGCGTGGCGCGAGAGAGTTGACGATAGATGATCTCAACGCTAGATGGGAGAAATTCCTACACATTGGATCTTTAAGAACCTGGCTTTTAATGTTTTTGCCCTATTTTAATCTTGAGTTGATTTTAAAGAGGTCCTAGGCCTCCACAAACACCTACACACACACACCACATTTTTAAACAAAAGTATTTTTTATTTTAAGCTACCGCCCCTTTCCTCCGCCTGTTCCATACGTAACCTCAAACATTAACCATCAAACAATCATTTGGCAGAAATTCTGCCCGATTCTAAAACAAGTAGGGGGAGACCAATTCAGGGCTAAAATGTGGCTAAATCTGGACAGTGTTTGCCCAGCTTTAGGGAACACCTTATTTTACAGGTCTGTAGTTTTGCCCTAACTTCCTACAAAGTTCACTGTAGAGAACTATGTAAGGACAAAGCTATGGGGGAAAATAGAAACAAATGTCTGACATTTGAGTTACCTTAGTTTTGTTGAGTTTTTAAGCAGTTGTTCATGTCAAGGAACTTCTTTGTGAAGTAAGGTTAATATTAATTCATTATTTATTAATTATGGAAACTTTATTCTCCATATTATTATTAATATACATTTTTGCATGATCAGCCTGCTGTGCACTAACTAACAGTTACTCGGTGAGGAGTTAATATATATCAATCAAATGCAATCGAACACTGTCTATTTTTCCTATAAGTACAATCAAATTACATCAACCTCAACAACACATAAATAATCCATACACAACAGTGGTAACGTAAGGTAGAGTTCCTGCTTTTTAAAATGGTAATCTATCCCCCATACCCATCCCTAGACTCCCACCATCCCCTCCCTCCTGTCCTGTCAGCAACAGCCCCTCTCCAGAATGGATAGGCTTCATTTTTGGTGGCCAAGCATGAATATCACTAGTGGCTACCATGCTGTTTCAACAGTGTTGAGGATGCTTTTTAAAGGGGGTTTTAATTTCACAGTACATTAAGTCTTTTACAATACAGGGCTTTTGGCAAACAGTTTGTGAAATGCCCCCCTCTGTAAACTATCATGAGACGACAATGAGAAAGCTCACATAAAATAAAATAACAGAACCTTTTACTATCTGTGTATGCAAATGTCTCCGGTTACATATTTGTGTCTTTCTCATTTGATACATCATTGGTTCAATTTCTGACAAGGGGACAAGTTTGCTTTTGTAATAACAATGTTCGGTGTTTGCAAGTAGATTCTCAGTACACTCATACACACACTTCTTATACAATCATCCATCCATCCATCCCTACTCTGCTCTCCCTCTCAGTGAGAATGTCGGAAGACAGAGTTTGTTCTTTGGCATTCTTGAAGAAACCCTCTTTACCTGTTAGACTCCTGACCTTCCCCTGAGGCTCTCATGCAGTAGCCTCATATTGACTGAAGCACTGCCATCAAGGACTCCCATCCATTTTAAAATGCCCTCCTTTTCATTTATAGCATCCTCTGCTTCTTTTTGATGGAACAAAGCTTTTTTTTTGACAGAATTTTTAAATGTTTTTTGCAAAGTTCAATATATATTTCCAGCACTCAGATCTGAGAAAAGGTTTTTGTGTCTGTGTGTGTGTGTGTGTGTGTGTGTGTGTGTGTGTGCTGTTGTTGGTACAGTGTGGGAGCGCCGAGGCACGGTTAATCAGAAGGCTAAAGGGCCAAAGATGATATTGACACATCACTTCATAGCTAAGCTACTTTAAAGTCACATCGATCACACACACACAAACACACACACAGTCCCCAATGTTCCTATCAGCCAAACGCACAAAAATGCATATACTTGTAAATAGAAGGAACACACACACACATTTAGTACATGCAAATACACACCGAGGACCTGGTCCAAGCTGTGGCTCTGGTCTCAGACGGGCTGACTCAGCAGTGCCTCTGGGCTCATTCTCACTCCTCTATCACCTTCACACAAACTCGCACACACACACATACACCTGCACCTGACCACTGCCTATTCAGCAGCTGTGTGTGTGTGTGTGTGTGTGTGTGTGTGTGTGTTTGTGTTTGTGTGTGTGTGTGTGTGTCTGTGTCTGTGTCTGTGTGTGTGTGTGTGTGTGTGTGTTTGTGTGTGTGTGTTTGTGTGTGTGTGTGTGTGTGTGTGTGTGTGTGTTTGTGTGTGTGTGTGTGTGTGTGTGTGTGTGTGTGTGTGTGTGTGTGTAATTCAGTAGTAAACTGGAGACCCCCAAGGGCTCGACATCGCTGAGGCCTGTGCATGACCCAACATGGAGAATGAGACAGGCTTTGACCGATCTGGCTGTGATAAGCTAGACTGATATTTTTGGATTTGAGCTGCATACATGCTGCGGCACATCATTGTTTTATAGCACTTTTATATCAAAATATGTAATAACTGTAAATCGCTTAATGTAAATGTTATTAAAAGTGTTTGAAACTAAATTTAAACCACACAACTGTAATACTGTCACAGATACAATTATCACAGGAATAAATAAAAACAATGACAAAAACAAACGAGAAAAAAATGGTTAGCGGTTCTATATACAGGGGAACTGAAGTAAACACACCTTATCTGCCAGCAGTCTGCAATCCAATTAAAGGAAAAAGGAAACTCAAAAAAGGTTGTAAAACACATCATGTTTACATGGATTTCTTTATTACTTTTTTGTACATAACGAGAGAGAGAGAGAGAGAGAGAGAGAGAGAGAGAGAGAGAGAGAGACAGACAGAGAGAGAGACAGAGATAAAACAGCTTGTTTAACTATTGACTATTGAACTATTAACTATATACTTGTGGGGTCCCAACAGCTTTGTGGGGCCAAAATGCTGGACCTCACATGTTTAAAGGGCTGTTTGAGGGTTAAGACTTGGTTTTAGGATTAGGGTTAGAATTAGGTTATGGTTAGGGTGAGGGTAAGGGTTAAGGTTAGGCATTTAGTTAAGGTTAGGGTAAGGGGCTAGGGAATGCATTATGTCAATGACGGGTCCCCACAAAGATAGTGCCACAAACCTGTGTGTGTGAATGTGGGTGTGTGTGTGTGTGTGTGTGTGTGTGTGTGTGTTGGTGTGTAAACAGCTGTGGCAGGGTAAATGAAAGCGTTTACAGCTGTAAGAAGCCATGTTAAGGACCCAGGAGCAGAGTCAGTCACACACTCACCAACACCATGGCTATCTACAAACATAGTATCAGAGGAGAAAAGATTAATTCACCTCACACATGCATACATTAATGCATGCATGCTCATACATATACTGTAGATCCATCCAGGAGCACTGCCACCTTGTCCTCACTGTCTTCCATGCACACAAGCTCTGAATCATACGTTTGGCTTCGCTGTTACAGGATCAACATGTGTGAAGCTGGTACTGCTGGTAGCTGGTACAAGACTCAAGCTTGTTGATAACAAGCGTGTCAAAATAACCCAGAAAGCACTGATTTGGTGATGCAGAAGGTAAAACGGTCAAAACTGGCTAATATTGGTCGAAAGTGAATGTTGTTTTGTTGGGTATAAAACTGTTCTATATTTCAGTGTGTAGCCCCTGTGTCACAGTGAAACAGACCCAGATGTCTTGACCCGCAAACATGAAAATAGGAATTATTTATTTAATTTCTGTAAGCAGCCAAATTATGGCAAGAGACTGACAATTCAACAGCAAAGCTCACAACACACTAGTTTCTTAATTAGTTAATTGATTAATTAGTCTATCGACAGAAATTAATCAGTTCCTTTTTAAATGTACTTTTTTTCACAGTTTTCAAGCACAAAAACAAAACATTTACTGGTTTCAGTGTCTCCAATATGAGGAATTTCTGCTTTTCTTTTTTTTATATCACAGAAAACTGAATATCTTTGGGTTTTGGACCGTCACTTTAGGCTCTGGGAAATTGTGAAGGGTATCTTCACTATTTGTATATAATCCAAACAATTTACCAAATCATCATAAAAAAAATGACAGATAATTACAATAAGCATTACTTGCATTTCATTTGAACTTTTGGTTTGAATGAAATATCTTATGCTAGAAAATGTTCCAAAGCACTGTCCTCCATCACTACGTCAGTTCATTGGGTTAGTAGGGGATTCGGAGGTGTTTGGACTCTCCAGTGAGTTGGAGTTTTGGTTCAGGCTGGAAAGGGAGATTTGAAAGCCAGAGGTGGCTGCAGCTAGCCTTGTAATTATTGACTCATTTTGAGCAATAGATAAACATGCATACAGATAATTCTCATTAGTTTAAATATAAATGTTAATATTCCTTATCTGGGTCATCCTGGTATTCAGGGTTTCGGCATCAATCTGAGAGGACTGAGAGGGAGTCTTTGTAAATGCAGAATATTGAGGAGCCACCCACCTCAGTTTACAATAAAGACATTTCTATGGCAAAGCATCAAATCTTGTTTGAAGCAGAACAAGAAGAATTTCAAGGCCGTGACTGTCTGCCTCTCTTCTGCTGCAGAGCCCTTAGAGGGCCTTCCCCTTCTACAAATCCAGAGCAGCGTTTCAATGGCAGCCCAGTTTAAAGCCCATGTCAATAGGAGAATGTGTTGCCTTTTCTATGATGATGTGCTTGTGAATAATTAAGATAAACCTGCCAGCAAAAGCAGGGGCAAGCACTGTTTGTGCACACATCGGTTTGCGGCTTTATTAATTATACATCTACCATGCCATAACACAGAGGAAGGAGATGAAGATCCTTTGCTTGAAATGTCTACCACATTGGGACAGGAGCATCTAGTTTGTCATTCAAGCAGAATGATAAGACAAGGCTAAAAAACACTTTGTAATGTTAAAGAATGAACTTAAACTGAAAGCTCCCACTAAGATTCTCCTCAAACAGCAAATCTGGCCATTTGCTCTCAGCTTCCTTTCGGACTTTTGAAAGTCCTCCTACTCTGTCTCAGTATGTCACAGGCCCAGCTGCAGCATTTCTTTTTTAGTTTATTGATCAGAGTAAAAATCAGCAGCCATGTGTTTTGTGAATCATTTAAGTCTTGTGTGGTCTCGGTTGGCATCTGGGGAGGCTTGGTGCCTGCGGCTACAGTTGAGCCCAAATCAAGTTGCTGCTTCAGTTTCATTAGCTGAGCAGAGGAGTCGCAGAAACACAGTGCCACTAACAATTAGCCTGACACATCCTGGGCCAATCTAGTCCATCACATTGGCTTTGTGTTAATGATATTTAATGCTGACTTAATCTGAAGCTTGGCACTTAATGACACTAATTCATGCTTTTGGGAAAGCTCTGACCTGACCTAAGAAATACCACCTGACTCTTTAGGGCCAAAGGCAGGAGGTTAATTCTTCATGATGTGTTGGATTTATCTCTGCATCCATGTCTATCTGTCTCTCTGGCATGGCATGGTAAATTATTTTATGTAGAATACATTTCTCAGCATCTGATACATAACGTATTCAATTAAGATGTAAGTTTTATAATGTTAATAACAGTGTTTTTGAACTGTTAATAACTATTATTTATTCATGAATATAAAATAATTACCAGCACTTGGCGATTGTACCTTTCAGTGCCATAATTAAGATTATTCAGTGTGCACTAATAGTAACAAGCCTGTTGTTAAGAAATATGATATACACAGTTACAATCAGTTCAGGTACCGTTCTGACCATAGCAGTGGGTCAGTACACAGTTTCCTAAAATCTGTGTCTCTTCAGATAACTCCTTCTGAGTGTCACAGTCAAAACTAGTCTCACAGCACATCTCTCCACATCACATCTCAATATTCAATAATTACTTGGTGCAATAATTTATCAGCTACATGTGCAAAGATGTTATTTATTCACTGCTGCTACTTATATTCACACTGTACTTATTTATGTTTGTACTGTATTTATGTTGACACTGCACCGCAATAGAATTTGTACAATCCATCTGAAACAATCCTTTTAACCTAATCTTACTTACGTCTACTTAACGTTTTCATTTATTTCTCATATTATTTCTCATTCAAAGCTACTTTATACACTTATTGACTTTTCTTACTCTTATTTTACCTTGACTTTCACTGTGAGCAACTGCAGCTAAATCATTTCCCTGAGAGAGATCAATAAAGTATTCTGATGATTCTGACATATAATTTACTTGAAAAGGTGGATGCTTGGTGTTACAGGCTTATTGCACAGAGATTGTTCCTGACACTATGCACTGGTGTTACTTGTTCATCATAGTGACGGCCTATGGGAAGAAACTGTTCCTGTGTCTGCTTGTTTTGGCGGACAGTGTTCTGTAGCACCTATCAGAGAGGAGAAGCTGAAACAGGTTGTCTCCAGGGTGAGATGGATCTGTAGAGATGCTACTGGATGGAGGGCAGGTTGGCACCAATGATTTTTTTTTTGTGTGATATCCCTATTCTCTCATATTATGGTTCTTTTCCACTTCACCACATTACACTGATTCTAGAAAACTGTTAAAATTCTCACTGCACAGCTGTTTGTTTCTTTGCATGTATTTTGGGCATTACTCATCCTGAATTTCCCCAAGGGGATGAATAAAGTATCTAACTCTCTATCAATCCTTTATGTATTTGAGTTTAGGGCTGAGGAGGAAAGCCTGTGTTGCTAGAAACATCTGAAGAAAACACATACCGCAAATTCAATGTTTCAAAAGCATAGGCCAGTCTGAGGCTACACATGTGAAGAGACATACAAGACAAGATTACGTATTTACAGGACGTCCCCTCTCCGTCTTGAGAAAAAACTCAAAACACCATTTTAGATTCATTTAATTTCCCTTATTGTTGTTGCAATGTGTGACATAATAAACTTGAGAGTGGAAAAGCATTTACTTTATCAGGATATTTCCTGAGGACAAGACTGAGATTACATTTTTGCAATTTAGTTTTTTTAATGAAAAATAACAAACAAAAAAAGAACTAGAGCTTCAAAGATCTTCAAAGAAAACTAATTGACACATGCCACAGTTCATCATGTATTAAATCAAACCGCGTCATATCCATTATATAGAGGTGAAACACAATGACTGGATAGTTTTTTTTTTATTGAAGGCCAATATTAGCCTTAAAAACAAATCGTACCAACTCTTAGCTTAGTCAGAACATCCTCCTTGCACCTGTGTCCTGTCTCAAGATCAAGAATCAAACAACAGCCAACTTCTGAGTGACACCACACAGCACACATACTTACAGCCAAAACACACCGGGCGCGTATTGCCCACGTAGCGCAGATACGTGCCTGATCCCGCGTCTGGCCATTCATACCAGATGCGTATTTCTACGCACCGGTCACAAAGGGATCCTTCTTCTCTCTGCTCTCTCTCTCTCTCTCTCTCTCTCTCTCTCTCTCTCTCTCTCTCTCTCTCTCTCGCTCTCTCTCTATCTCTCTCTCGCTCTCTCTCCGATAGAAAAAGACAGGATGAGTGGGGAAACTGTGGTGTGTGTGTGTGTGTGTGTGTCACTCTCTCTGTCCATCCGTCGGTCTCTCCCTCTGTGTGCCTGATCGCGTGTCTCGCTGTGAGAAGTTGAGACAGCCAAAATCACCATGAACCTAAGTGTTTTATTTTGAAATGTGTTTTATTTTGGTAAAACATCCAGCTGCACTGTGGTCTTCCTGTATAATAATAATAATAGGGCTGTCAAACGATTAAATTTTCTTAATCACGATTAATCGTTGAATTTCTATAGTTAATTGCAATTAATCGCATATTTTATCACATAATTAAAATTCTATTATTTTGCATTTCAGAACTGTTTTTAAGTCCATATTAACAATGGAAAGTAATTCTTACCAGTGGATCTTGATTGGGAATCAAATGAATGCAAAGAAAGTTAATTTATGAACTTGATTTTAAGATTTGTATTTGTTTATTATATATTTAATCTAGTCACAAATTTTAACAAACAACTTTGAATGCACCACGAGGCTGTAAATTACCAGTTTCATTGAACGCACCATCTGTGTTTTTCCGACAACAGCAGCTGCAGATTGTTACATCCTGGTGTTGAATCCTCTACAGTGAAACACAGTCACACTTTACACCGTTTAGCGTTAGCTGTCAGCATTTTAACCATGTTTAATCCAGCTACTAGCTAGTGGTAGGCTAACGTTAGCTGCTGTCGAGTATAGTGTTAACTAGCTAGCGGTAGGCTAACTTTAGCTGCTGTCTAGTATAGTGTTAACTACCTAGCGGTAGGCTAACATTAGCTGCTGTTGAGTATAGTGTTAACTAGCGTCACGTGCAGCGATGTTTCTGTTTCCTGTAACGTCTGTTTCAGAGCATCAGAGAGAAGAGCAGACATATCAGTGGCACCAGAATGAGGCACCGAAATCCGCGTCGCTATTCCTGCAGCAGCAGGATGTGTTACGAGGAAGTACGGCAAAATAGTAGCCTGTTAGGCACGACGCAAAGCTGAGTGAAGTGAAAATAAATTAATAAATGGCAGCATGCGATTAATACGATTAAAAAAAATGAACGCATTATGCTCGGCCCTTAATCGCATCGCGATTAACGCGTTAATGCTGACAGCCCTAAATAATAATAATAATAATAACTTGTATGTGATTACCTGAAACTATTGCCGCAGCGCGGGCCGACGCGGCCGCTCATGGGTGGCGAAATAAAAATAGCTGCGCTACGCTGCTATACGCGACGCGCACACCCGGTGTTTTTCGCTGTTAGGTTCCAGAAGATCCAGATCTGATGGGACCCCCCTAATCCTGCTCTATATTTAAACAGGCTCTGATTAATTAACGCACACACACGTACACACACACACACACACACACACACACACACACACACACACACACACACAAACACATACCTTTGTCTCTGTCAGTGTGTCTCCACAGACAGGCAAACAGCAGGCAACCTCCATATTCACCAAACACTCCTCGTTTCATTCCCAGAGCGTTGTGACTTTTTCTCTATGTATCTGTTTTTCTTTGTCACTTACACTATCATGGCTGGAAACAAAGCAGCGAAAGAAAGAAATGGTAATCTTTCCTTCCCCTCCTTCCCCTTTTCTTTATTTCCTGTTGTCCTCTCTGCCTCCCCAACAATGAATTAAACATCAGGACGGAGTCTGCACTTTTGCCACTGCTGCTGATTGGACATCGGACCCACTTTGTGTGTGCAGAGAGAGATTTCATGCAAGAAAAAAGGAGAAATTAAGTTGATGATGGGAAGAGGAGGAGGTCATTTCTATGGATTGCCATGAATTTTTGTTCAGTTGTCATGTATCCTGTGAAACAGTTGGTGTATATCTTTCTAGCTAGCTTACAGCTAACATCTGTACAGTCTGAGGAAAATCTATTTTGTACGGTCACATTTGCACAATTGACGTGAGGCGAAAATTCTTCTCACCTTAAGTCTTGTCATTAGGTCATAAACCAAAGCACTGGACTTTTCATCTGACACCATTATCAGGCCAAAGTCCTTGGGATTGCTCATTTGGGGTTCATGTATGTCTGCATCAAATTTTATGATAATCCATCCAATAGTTGTCAAGATATTTCACTCTGGATCAAAGTGGTGGACCAACTGATCCTGTCATACAGACTCACACCACTACTGTGGTTAAACAATATTGAAAACTAAACAGCACAAGTTAGTACTACACACTGGCATGGTAAAATTCTAACTGCATCAGTACAAAAGTGACTAAGAGTCCATTGGCCCTCTAATAAAGCCGTTATAGAGAGTAAATGATAGCAGCCATTAACCCTGTACCAGCAGGCCCCATGATCTCTCTCACTATTCCCACATTACAATTTACTGACGTCCTAAATGGCACAATGATACTTAAATGGCAAGATAACACATGGTGATGAAGAGAAAGGTTTGGCTTGTGGGGGAGAGTAAAAGTAAAAGTGTTGTCCCAGTCCCCAGTCCCAGTGTGTGTGTGTGTGTGTGTGTGTGTGTGTGTGTGTGTGTAGACCTGCTTTAGCTATGCTCAATTTCTGTGTGTGTTTGGACATTTGCCTCCACCCAATCCTGTGTACCTGTGAGTAGAGGTGATCACGTGTGTGCCCCGAGTTTCTATCAAAGGCAGATAATGCTTGCTGCTGTCCTATTAGCTGTGGCCTGAAGCTGAGTGCTGACATAATTTAACTTATTAGCCTACTCCCTCTTAGCCAGCGCAGAGCTTGAGGTCTGCCAGCTTTAACCTTGCTACACACATGCACACACTCACTCACACGTGTGTGTGTGTGTGTGTGTGTGTGTGTGTCAAGGATCATCTCTACTGCAGGATGTGAGTGTGTAAATATTTAGAACCACATCAATAAGCAACACTTTTACACTGGGTATATTTTGAGCTGTTTTTGAAGTAGAAACCAATAGGTTTGGGGCTTACATGGGTATTGCCACCCATGCCTATGTGTATAAACATGCATGTTTGAAATTTCAATATAATCTAAAATCAAATCCAATTCGATGCAAGTAACAACAAAAAACACTGTAGCACTAACATA
Organism: Sander lucioperca; assembly: GCF_008315115.2. NCBI lineage: Eukaryota > Metazoa > Chordata > Actinopteri > Perciformes > Percidae > Sander > Sander lucioperca. Next base: position 29,056,772 of record NC_050194.1, on the reverse strand, counting down.
GTTTTGACTGGTCTGAAAGATATGATATAATATTTTAAGGATGCCATAACTGTATAATTGTTTATGTGGTCATTATTTAGAGCATGCTAATGCATAGCTTATGAGGTTATTTAAATTTCCCACCAGATCCATCTAACATTGGGATGAGGTTTCTCGAAAGGGAATAAGCTGAAATGCACATTATTCAATTAATACATTTTTAATTGTCACATGAAATCGCACAAGGTACAATTCCAGTGAAATGTAACCCCATCAGCTCCTTCAACTTGTGCATGATTGATCATAAAGCAGAATGTGACCATCAGACCTGCACACACCAGCCAAGTCTCAGCGAAAAGACACCACAGCTCCCGACATCTCGCTGGAAACACAGACAGAAGCACAGAGGCCACCGAGCTCACTCTCCTGCACACTGGCCAGCAGGATGCCCAGCAGAGAAGTTGCAGTCGGTGTTCAATTCCTCCATGCTTGCCTCGGTAGCCCCTTTGATGTAGAAGAGAGTCCTCTGTCTCCTGGTGTTTCATCCCTGGGCCACGTGGGGAGATCACTAAACTAGTTTAGAATGGCAAGGCAAGCCTGAAGACAACAACACAAGTCTGTCTTACAGTAGTTCTCCCCCTTTTTCTCACAAGCGTCCAGAGGATGTGTGGAATATAGATATAAAACAGTTGATATGACATGTAATTCTGACTTGCCATTCTAAATGGAACCATATCGCAGCCATGTTACCTGAGTCACATTTTAGATTTGCTGCAATTGGAACCGATGGTGAAAGAGTCTCATGTTGTCTTTATAATCCTTATTTCTCTACCTATACATCAATACTCTTTTCTATTCAAAGTAATGAGCATAAGACACATGTGCCTGTCTAGAATTAACCAAAAAAACAAAAGATTTGGATAGAATTTTGATTATTATACTGTAGCTCCAAGAAAACAAATTATGTGTTTAATCATAAAGGTAATCACATAATTGTGCATTTATATTGCAGACAGTCATTTTTATTTTTATATTTTCCCTGCACTTAATATGTAAGAACTGTCTTTGGTATTCTGAATGGCTAATATATGACATTTAGCAATGTCTTGTTTTGTAGAAATCTTAAATAGTTTCAGTGTTTTGGCTTATAGGCAGGCAATTACAGTCAGACACAGAGAGAAACAACCTACTGTGATATATTATTATATATTTATTAATGTCTTAAATTGTACATAATATATAACCAACTTATAAGACATATAATTTCCCATAAACCCTGTTGACAACCGGCATTGGGTTTGTTTTGATGAGGAGGTTGAAGAGCCTTCCAACTGTAAATGAGGAGTTGTTTTTGTTTGGAAAGGCTAATGCCTTCAGCAGAACGCCAAATGGACTTCTCTTAATTGTCTTTCATTCTTATTGTGGTAAATAAATTTACGGTAATAATGCAGAGAAATCGTGGGAGTTTTGACCTGAACTGCTGAAGTATAAACTGGAATACTTTACCTAATCAAGACATAGTTTACTTATCATTTGCTTTACTAAAAGGAAAATCGTGTAAAGGCATGAGGTAAGCTGACAATAAGTGATGTTAAAATATGATGAGTGATTGCAGGATCCAAGGTGGCTAATTTTGGGTTAGCTAGATGTGGAGAGCATAACGTTAAATGTGACCCCTTTATCTTGAAATATTATGAAATGGGATTTAGGAGTGAAGACGAGCACTTCTCCTTACTGTTAACACGTATGTTTACACTTGATTGGCATGGAATCAGTTGCTTAGCGGTCAAATGTTAGGGTAATGTTAATAACTTATGACGTTAACTAAACGTTACCTTTGAGCTCAGTTTGCGTAGCTAACAAAACAATGTTTGCGGGTTATAAATTATATTAAATTATAAATCTGTTAAACAGAAAAATGCTGTTGAGTGTTGCCTCCCTAACCTGGTGGTCAGGATGGCAGCAAGTAGTTAGTCCTGCCTGCGTTGTGCTGTGATGAAGAATAGAAGAGACATACACGTTGATCTGGTGTTAACTTCACGACAGGAGGATTTTTTTCATCCTCTGTGCGTGCCAGCAGTACTATTCTCTATCACCCAAGCACAATGCGCCACTTAATGGTCAGAATGATAACTAGTAATATTAAACTAGTGATAGAAGATTCATCAAGGTGCAGGTCATTTACTGGCAGCAGAAGGTTTCTGTGAAGTACACGCAGGGACTTGCTACCTCTCTCTGGCTGTACTTTACAGACTGGTCCATCTCCTAGCTATGATGTACAAATTTTTCCCAACAGGCGCGCAGTTTGCCTGGACCTCCTCTCTCTGAGAGATTTTTCACCAGTACCCTGTCACCTGGCTGAAGAGTGACACTTCTCACGCCTCTATCATACTGTTTCTTGCCTTTAGATGAGGACGTTTGGCTATTGTCGGCAGCGATTTGGTAAGCAGCTCTCATCCTTTCTGCCCACTTCTGTGCAAAGGTCTGATGGTTGCGTGCCTCAGTCTCTCTCCTGGGGCTAATGAGCAGGTTGATTAGTAACCGTGGAGCTCTGCCGTACAAGAGGAAGAATGGAGAGTATCCAGTCCCTTCGTGCCTTGTGCAGTTGTAAGAATGCACGATATAAGGCAGATGATCTTTCCATTCATTGTTCTTCTCCTCCTGTAGGGTGCGCAGCATTTGAAGAAGCGTGCAATTTAATCTTTCCACCGGGTTGCATTGTGGATGGTAAGGAGTAGTTTGTGAATGAGCAATTCCTGCCAGTTGTTGTAGTCTTTGAAACAGGTTATTCTCAAACTCACGTCCTTGATCTTGATGAAACTTGTCCAGGTACCCAAAATGAGGTATAAAGTCCTGAAATATCTTTTTAGCTGCTGTTTTTCCTGATTTGTTCCTTTTTGGGTACACCTGGGCAAAGCGCGTAAAGTGGTCAACAATTACAACGATGTACTCATATCCTCCCTTTCCCTCCCTACTCTTCAGGTGTAAATAGTCAATACAGACTAACTTGAATGGTGCACTGGTTGTAATGGATCCCATTGGGGCCCTCTGCTGGACATTGGGGCGTTTTTCTTGATGCAAGCACATTTCTTTGTCACGTAGTCCTCTATCTCTTGCTGCATGTGGGGCCAATAAAACCTTTCATGGGTGAGATGGAGCACCATATCAGCACCTACATGTCCCATGTTGTCGTGCAAACTCTTAAACAGCACAGGTTTCAGCTTTTGAGGAAGGACCAGTTGTCTGTGTTGCTCTGTGTTCCGGTAGAGTATTCCATCATCCACTTTTAGCTTGTTCAACTCATAGAGAAGTCTCCTTGCCTCTCTACCCATGGCTATTTTCTCTTTTTCATTGGTAGTCCATGCGTTGAGTTTCAAGGACACAACTTTTATGATCGCTGGATCTTCTATCTGTCGGCACAGCATTTTCATCTTCACAGTTAAGTTACAATCTTGTCACCCAGGAGACATCACTGTCGTGGACTGCTTTCTTTCCTTGCCCCAATGCAGAAACCTCCTCTGGTGACACTGTCTTTGTATGCTCACCCATTTAATGATGAAGGTCCACTGGGCACCTGGACAGCATATCAGCATCTGTGTTCAATTTACCTGGTCTATACTTGATGTTGAAGTAGAAGTCATCTAACTCAGAGACCCACCTGTGTCCCACAGCATTTAACATTGCAGTACTCAGGATATATGTCAACGGATTATTATCTGTAAAGACCGGGAAGGTTGGGGCTGAATACAGATAATCCTGGAATTTGTCGCAAACGGGCCATTGAGTGCCAGGAACTCAAGTATACCAGAGTGTAGGTGATAATTCCTCTTGGCAGGTGTTGGTTTCCTGGACCCATACCCGATAACAAGCAGTTTGTTGTTTTGGCATTGATACAATCCTGCTCCCAGGCCTTCATTTGATGCATCTGTATGCAATACAAATGGAAGATCATTGTTTGGGTAAGCTGGGATGGGAGGGTTAGTCAGCAGTATGATTAGCTTGTACTTCTGCCTGCATCTGACAAGCATCCTGTCTGTCTGTAGTCCAATTAATGGGTGTGTGGGAGGCAGTGATGGAGTACTCGAGTCCTGGATTCGGACTCGAGTCCGACTCAAGACTCTATTCTCTGGACTCGTGACTTGACTTGGAGTCGCTGACTGATGACTTGTACTTGGACTCGGACTTGAGGTATATAAAATCGGCTTGAGCATTCATGAAAAAGGACTCAGACGTTGGATGAAGTGTCTGACTTAATAGGTTATACAAATTTGATATAAGATCTTACACTTTTTCAGTTTTTTGTTAACTGTTAACTCACTTTACATCGTCTTTCGGATCTTTTTTTTTCTCACGCTTTTCCTCACAGCCACACATGAGCTTCTCAGACGGACACCGCTACCGCTCGCTCTCCTTGCTTGACAACACACTCACTGACGTCACTCACTTAACGCTGCATTGCACAAAGGAATTTATATTGATATATGCAACTGTAGTGCATGATTCACGGGCTGCCTACAAGTGCACATTTGGAAAATGCAGAGAGATGCACTCCGGATCATGACGTTCGCCTACACAGATTTTACATTCAATGCTGGAAAGGGCACCGCTAAATGTTGTTTAGAAAAAGGTCAGTAAATAAACTCCCTTTGCAATCGTGACAGTGGTGTCATTTTTGTTTAATGTAGTCCCTCTTTTATTAGTATATCAGCTCTTTAAAGGTGCCAGAGTGGAGAAATGTAGGCAGTCTTGGAATTCAACACAGACTCAACCTTGATGACTCGACTTAGACTCGAACACTGGGGAATCGAGACTCGACTCGGACTCAAATTCAGGTAATGGTGACTTGACTCAGACTCTTCTTTGGTGACTCGGACTTGGACTAGGACTCGAACACTAGGGACTCGAGACTCGACTCGGACTCAACAGTTGGTGACTCGACTACAACACTGGCGGGAGGGGAGCTGTCCTTTATCTCCCTTCTTTACTGGACATTTACCCTTATTGGGCTGTTTTTTTTTTGGGATCATCCAAGTCAGCTGGGCTCTGGAGAAGTTCGAACAGGGGCCAGTCGTGAAAAATCCTGGATGAAGGACCGGAAATAACTAAGGAACCCCAGCAGTGTCCGGATCTCTCCAACTGTGCAGGGTTTCTTTTCCTTCAGGGCAATCACAGCTTCCAAATCCTTCTGGTTGATCTGGATCCCTTCCCCTGACACCATCCATCCAATGTTCTGGATTTTCTTCTTAAAAGGTTCACATTTATTTGGACGGAGCTTGATGCCATGATGTCTCATCCGGCGAAGTACTTGTCTGAGGTGGTCCAGGTGTTCATCAAAAGTATGGCACACAGCAATCATCTCTAAGGCCCTCTAACACTCCCTCCAAACATTGTTGAAAAGCTGCAGGTGCATTTGTCACTCTGAATGGTATTCACACCCATTCGTAGAGCCGCCAGGGGGTGCTAAAAGCTGTTAGATGTCTGGATTCCTCACTCACAAACCCTGATGGTATGACCTGCCCTGATCTAGTATGGAGAACCACAAGTTACCTCCAAGGATGTCCAAAATATCCCGAATCCATGGCAGAGGATGGCGATCAGGTATGGTCTTGCGGTTCAGTTCACGAAAGTCTACGCATAAGTGCAGGCAGTGATTTTTCTTGCACACACAAACCACAGGAGAAGAGTTAGCTGACACCGATTTTCTGACCAGGCCTCTGTCCAGAAGGTTTCCTTTACTTCCTTATACAGGGGCTTTGAATAGAGTTGTTACATTTCTGGACAGGGTTGTCATACACTGTTGATTTTCAGTTTTAAGTCAGTACTACAGCCAATGTCTCCCTCCCCTTGAGCAAACACGTCAGATTCATTCTTCGAAGAGCATTTGGCATGGGGGGTGTGCCATTTGTCCTGGAGACGGGGTGTGGGTTTCTTTGCGCCCATTTTCATGGTCAGCAGTGGTAGGACTTACTTGAGTTGAGCATAGGAGAGTGTCACCAGTCTGAGTAGTAGATGTCTGGGGAGCTAGAAGAATACTCACAGGTTTGAGGCCTAAAATCCTTTCAATGAAGCCCAACACTGTTTTTTGGTGGTAGAAATGTTGTGCTGTGTGGGATTCTGAATTGTGACCCTCGCAGTTTTTAAGGCAACAGCTGGCACCTCAACAAGGGCAGGAAACAGCTCCAACCTGTCTTGTAAGCTGCTCTCCACAGCTGGCTCAAATAACATGGTCCCTCCTTCTGGCAACGTTCTAAGGCGAAATTTGATCGCATGGATTTGGCCTCTATCCACAGTGATTCCCTGCTTCCCAACTTTCACCACAGGGCTTGCTGGTTCTTCCTGAAATGACATCTTGGAAAGAACAGAAACAAGAGTTTCAACAGCGTGCCTCTGGACACTCATTGTCTCCGATAGTAAGTCCCATAGACTGCTGCAATGCGGCTGTTCATCATTTCCCATGATGATCTCCTCAATCACATTAAAACCTAGCAATGGGCAAGTCACACAGCTCCTTCTCTCTACTGTTGGCACATGTATTGCTACACTCCCATGCTTTTGACTATTTATCTCCAAAAGAACTTCAATCCAACCTTCAAATCGTACAATTGTCCCATTAGCAGCTGTGATTTTGAGCGGAATGTCCAACTGTAGGGTTTCAAGTGGTTGGATTTAGGCATTTGGTAAGGTTTGTTCCACCCAAGACTTCCCCACCATGCTAACCTGTGCCCCGCTATCCAGTAACACTTGAACTTTCACCCCATTTAGGTGACAGCTGAGCATACATCTACCAGCAATCAACTTGGCTACATGTTTCCTCTTTGCTGTATGCTGTTGTTTGTGTGACTGGGTAGCTGGCGGTGTTTTATCTTTAGGGCAGGAGTTAACTGTGACAGGGGACTCTTCACTTGCTAGGGTCACTGTTGTTCCCTCCCCAGTGACCTCACTTGGTTTCCTGACAGCTTGTTTTTCAGGATGCAACTGATAGCTCTGTGTCCCTCATTTCCGCATTGAAAACAGTGGGGGCAGCTGTCGTTTCCTTGTGCGACACACTGCTGGCACCTCCGTTAAGTTTCTGACTTGGCTGACTGTTTTGTGTGTGATGGAGTGATACAGGTATTTTCTGGTGCTACACTCACTGTTGGTGTAAGAGCTTTATCTAGACTCCTGGCTAAAGATGAGACTTGTTCTGTTAGCTAATGTATAGCAGTGTGATTAGCTTGTACTTCTGCCTGCATCTGACAAGCATCCTGTCTGTCACTATCCTGCTGTGCTGCATTGACACTGACTGCTTTTTGTTTGTCTGTCTGTCCTAAACAGTTTTGTCTCTCTGTGTCCTCCCTAACTGACCGTGTTATCATCGCCAGAATGAAGTCATCAGTGATGCTCATGTTTGAGAGGTGTGGTTTGATATCTCGTCTGATGTGCGAGCATTTCTCGTTGATCCCCTGGTAAAGTGAATGGAGAAACTCTCCCTGCACTAGTTTACTGTCATACTGGAATCCCGAACTGTCTTGAGAAGCAAACAGTACCCACTGTTTCAACCCCATTAGCCTGTACGTAAACTGTTGTGGGCTTTCTTTGTCGTATTGTTTTGCATTGCTCAGCTCTTAAAACAATTCTGTACTGCCTGTATCTCTAAGGTGTGCCCTGAGAAAACGCTTCAGCTCGCCTACAGTCAGTCCATCTTTGGTAATGAGCATGTCTTTGAAGGTACCAGGCTTAATTATCTTTAGCACTGTTCTAATGATCTCAGCCTCTGCAAAACTTTTAGCTAGCCCTTCATCAATTTGTTTACACAGATTGTTAAAACTCAAATCTGAATCTGAATCAGAAATCTGGCCACCGTGAATCTTAAATTATCTACGAGGCAATAACGCTGCAACATCTCTCAGTTTTACCAAACCAGTTACCTGATCAGCAACATCTGGTGTGGGTGCTGTCATACTCATCACTGGTGCTACTACTGCTAGTTCAGTCACTGACACTGGATCAGTGTCTTCTTCGTCAGATGCTTGACCGTGTCTATCAGTTGTCTGAGGCGCTTGCAATTCATCACTGAGGTCACGGAAAGCAAGCAGGCGAGCCATCCCTTGGTCCTCAAGACTCCTCAGTTGTATACTTCTCAAAAAGTCAACAATGAAGTCAAAGAGTTCCACATGAGTCGCTTCCACGCCTGGCAATTCTTCTTCCTCCACACCTTGGCATTCTGTTGCAAGCTTGTAGAGTAGGTCTATATTGGCAGAGCTGGTCAGCTGATGAAGCTGGTGCTGGATCTCCCATCGCAGTTCTCGTAGAGCGGCCATCTCTGGATACTTGAAGTCTGTCGCTTAGTTCACTCGCTCAAAAAACAGGAAATCAAGATCCCACAGTTCTTCAAGCAGCTGTCCACCAGGAGGCGCTAATCCCGGACAAGCCCCGAAAATTGTTGCCTCCCTAACCTGGTGGTCAGGATGGCAGCAAGTAGTTAAACATACCTGCGCTGTGCTGTGATGAAGAATAGAAGAGACACACACAGCAGGAGGATTTTTTCTTCCTCTGTGCGTGCCAGCAGTACTATTCTCTATCACTCAGGTGCACTGTGCCACGTAGTGGTCAGAATGTGAACTAGTAATATTGAACTAGTGTTAGAAGTCAATTAAAATTCAATAAAGAATAATACAAAAAAATAAGGGGTGTTTGTTGTTTTCTTGTTTTAATTATGTGACTTAGTTAGCTGTTTTACCCCTCTACAAGAGCTAGCAATCAGCAATAACTCTGATTTAGAACTCAGCTGGTCCGTTGGTAGCTAACAGTAAAGTTACGTAGTTCACTGACCTTTTTGTAGTTTAAATTGACCTATATGTAAAAAATAATCTCATCTATTCTATGCTGACCTGGGTAAAGTGATGCCAGCCTCCTTGGTCTCTTTGGTCCTTTTGGTAAAGCAGTATGTGCTGCACAGCTAACAATATAGTTGCTGCCCATAGGTGGTGTTTGTAAACAGTACCCAGGTAATATGGCGGACGGTTATCCCATTAGTTATGACATCATGTCGCATCTATTGTTTTAAATCTATGATGTGAGGAACAGACTGAGCTACAGCCTACTGAAACTTCATTAGTCATATTTATCTCTGAAGCTCTCAAGCTGCCATATGTCCAGCAATAATCACAACAATATATTTTACATAAGCACCTATTCTAATAAGGATGCTAATTAGGATAATGAATGCATTAATTAGTTAAAACTTCTATGTCAACAGCCTGTAATTGTCTTTACATAACACATGGACAGGATTAATATGAATTGGAGTTACAAGAGAAAATACAATACCTCCATCCAGTTTATCTGTCAGAACCTACGTCTGGTGGCCTTGCTCTGCACTCTGGCTCTATATTTCTGTTTCGTTTTCCTGATGAAACCAAAGGGAGGTGAGACTTTGTGAGGAAAATACAGCTTTGGCACTAAGCCATCTATATCTGTTTAAAACCACTGAGCTGTTCCTTGTGAAATCTTTACATGTTAAGCCGATAAGTGCAGCAAAACAATAAACAACATCATCTCGGTGTTAGCTGGGGATCCTTCCTTTCATCTGACTGGAGATTAGGTTCATTTGCTCGACTCGCGGCACCTCAGTTACCAAGATTAAAACCACGGCAAGGCTTTGTCATCCCCTGATGAACACAACGTCAGGCATTACCTTGGAAAAGATTAAGCCGCGATTAGGCAGATCGGATACAATAACACTGCCATCTTGTCAGCTCGAGACAACCCACTGGCTGGCAGACTAACCGTCAGACACAGGTTTAAAAATAATAGCTGTAACAATGGCTGTGATGTACTGCCAAGGAAATGTTAACCTCTTGGGTATCAGATACTTTGTTATAAGTCCATTCTGGAAGAATTCCCACAAACCGCAGTGAAAAGTTCCAACATCGCAGAGATCCTTGGAGCCAAAAGAGGAGTTTGACTGTAGAAATAAAAGATCTTCAAACATGGTAATATATCTTTAACAAGGTGTTGAGAGAAATCATAAGGGGTTTCATAGAATTTTTTTAATGAGACACTGTGGTGGAATTTGGCTTTTTCATCCTAAAGTTGTTGACGAGGTTTTGTTCTTCATTTCAAGGTGGAACTAACAGGTATCAAAGGCACTTTGTCATGTGGAATACCAAAATACTAAATCTCTGCTGTGTATGGATTATTAATGCTGTTGTGTGTTCCCTGAAGCTTTAGGCAGAATGGCGCGGACCTGTAGCTCCTCTATACGCTCTAAATGGATTTCACAGTTCCCCATGGAGATATGAGGGAAGCCTAGGTAGAAGCCATGGGGGGGCACATCCAGAAAATCACAGCTTTGATTGCTGAGAATCCAAATAGCAAATACAGGTACACTCTGAGCGCTGGAGACAAGACTTGAATACAAGTTGGCGAATGGCTTGTCGACTAGCTTGGAGCGAATATGTTCTCCAGCATGTAAAGATGAAAATTGAAACTCTCCAAGGCACCAAAGAAACAGCCTCAAGAGCTTTTCCAAACTCAAGTTTTTTTCCAATCAAAACTTTCCACTCCACAAAAATATATTTACTCATTTGAGAACAGAATTCATTTTTGATTACACTATCACTTCAGAAATGTATGAATGACTGTGCTGACTAATGAAATAAAAGGGTGTCTTAAAGCTATCAAGCATAATCATAAGGATATCACAGTTCAGTGTCAGCTCTTCACTTTAACACTACGAGAGTTAAGGAGCAATTCAAGTCTTTTAATATCCTCAATAAGAGGAAGGAGAAAATCACTAAAACATGAAAACCTCAATTCAGTGTTAATTCCATCCGCCTGCCTGGCATTGATTGGCTCCTCTCTCCGTCCCCATCACCCACAGTGACCCTCGTTCAGCTTTAATTTCATGTCTCGCTCTCTCCCCGGCCAGGAAATTAAAGCCAGCGCTCGTGCTGCGGTCACATGTAATGGAGGACATTAGAACAGCTGCAATTACCATGAACTGTCACTGTATAATAAGAACTGAATTAGATTAGAGACAGAAAGAGATACTGTGATATGTATATGAATTTTTAACTCCTTTTGGCAACATGTTTTTTTGTTAATGCCAATGTTCATTGAATTGAGAGAGACAGAGACACAGACAGAGAAAGACACAGAAAGACAGGGACACAGACACAGAGAGACAGAGACACAGACAGAGAGAGAAACAGAGAGACAGAGACACAGACGCAGAGAGACACAGAGAGACAGAGACACAGACGCAGAGAGACACAGAGAGACAGAGACACAGACAGAGAGAGACACACACAGAGAGAGAGAGAGAGAGAGAGAGAGAGAGAGAGAGAGAGAGAGAGAGAAAGAGATGACCACTTTCCTCTGAGCAGCGAGTTTGGCTCCCTGCTTCATTATTGTAAACCAGCAAACTGGAACAGGGAGAAAATCGAGGCAGTGTAATGGACTTGGTCAGACTACACCAAATCCATTTACTGTCCACAATTTCATTTCTAAAAGTCCAACAAGCCCATTAAAATTGAGAAAAAGGAGACCTTCTCACACTAACACACACAGCTGTGGAAATGCATACACACTTGAATTAGCAAACAAAGACCCCACCCTAATTAAAACCAGCCTGTGTGTGTGTGTGTGTGTGTGTGTGAGAGAGAGAGAGTCTGAGGGAACTCTTTTGTAATCTGCTACTTTCTAGCAACCTATTAAGTTGCTGCTCAGATGAGGCATCAGCTGAGGCTGCTGGCCTGCCTGGGATGAGTGGAGACGGGTCTTGTCGGTGAGTGAGGGAGGGAGGGTGCAGAGGGGTGAGGAAGGTGGGGAGGGCTGCTGAGCTGATGCTAAGGTTAAAGAGCCATCCAAGGGCGGATGGAGGAGAGCCAGGGGAGCGAGCGAAGGTCAAGGGCTCCCGCATGAGAACTTCTGCATTATGCATTCTGCTGCATATTTTATGGATATTTGTTGGATTGCAGAATAATATTTTGATGGTATTCGCCTATCCATATCTCATTCCTCATGTATTTTTTCAAGATTTTCAGCAAAAGGAATACAGACATCTCTGTAGTGATTGGGTTTTCACCATCAGTCAGCCAGTATCAGGAGATATGCCAGATTAGCAACTGTTCCCAACCCCCCGATCTATAGTTAGGATAATTCAGATTATTAGAATTTTGTTCATAATTTCATAGTTTTTTGCTATCATTTCTATCAGTAACAATAGCTGGTAGATATGAGTCATTGTGCCTTACTTTTCCACCTGATGTTTGTATGCACGCATCAAACTTTTCTATATGAAAGTGAAGCTGGAACCACTGGGAGGTAAAGTGTGTGTGTGTGTGTGTGTGTGTGTGTGTGTGTGTGTGTGTGTGTGCGTGTGGGTGGGTGCGTGCGTGCGTGTGTGCGTGTGTGACCAGCATACACGTGTGTGCTGAGGGTAAGGTCACACCCACAGGTTTGGGTCATTTGGTGTTATGCTCCTGACCCGAGGTTGATAGTGACGTTTACACGTTTGCAGGTTCAGTGAAATGAAATAAAACCTTGTTTGGCTTCAGTTAACAGTTGTGTGCTTCTATTAGTTGGCAGTTTTGTTTGCAACACCCCACGTCAGGCCAAACTTACTGTTACTCTTACTGTACAGCAGAGAGACAGTGAGACAAAAGGTGTGTACACTGTTTACACTATGTACCCACTTGTGTTGTGTGTACTTTTTGACAGTGTAGGGTTGTCTCAAATCGCACACGGCCGTTATGCACGGCCCGGAAATTACTCTTCTTCTTCTTTCTAATGGTAAATGGCAGCCGGGCGGAGCATTACCACCACCTAGTGTCGCCTGACAAAATATATACCAGTTTGTTTTCTCACTATCTGGCTACAGTATATTGTTACTTATTGAAACAAACACATGTATAAATTACATTTGAATAGATCGGTTTTGGACGCACCGATCGCAACCGCTGCAGCTTCCTCGCACGCCATATTAACAAGTTTAAAAATATGTTTGTGGTCCCATAACTTCCGCTCCGTAGAAAAGATGGTGACCATTGAGGGCGAGTAGTGTCCAGTGATCTACACTCAACACGTTGACCATTTTGAGTGCAGAATCCGGGTAGTCGTAGTGACCTGCATTTGCTCATACTTCGTCAGTGTGTAAACCCACTATGTACCTAAAAGAGCAAGTGTAAGTACAGAAGTACGCGATTTGAGACACATCAAGTGAGAGTAGAAATCCAGCTCTATGTGACTTTGGTCCAGTGCTTCATCTGATCCTACACAATTATCTATATAAAACTGACTTTATAGCACTGAACTTAAATAATGAATCTAACACTCCATGAAACATAACTACACTTCCATGAGTTTGCCTCCCACCCCAGCAGCAGCAGATAATGGGCTCTTTAAGTGGAAATAAAGCCTCTGTGTGATAGCACTCCTCTCTTCTCTCCAAGCTCGCCTCATGACTCATTTGCCCAAGTGAATATCTCTCCGGCACATTAGGATAACTGATGCACCCAACAAAGTTGTCAACCAATATTAATTGCTTAATTAAAAGGAATGTATTGTCACTTTGAGTTTACAAGCAGCTCAGTCTCTCCTCAGAGCATTTCAAATAGATGAGAGATTAAGGTGTGTGAACGTGTGTGAGATGGAGGGGTGGAGCGGGAGGAAATGAAAGGATAGGAAGGATGAGAGGAACCGGAGAGATGCTTCTATGCTCACACATGTGTAAACTTATAAAGTGTGTGAGTGGAAGCCTGCTGCAGTCGGCGTTATGTGGTTTATTTTGGCTTCATCTTTGCTTCAAAATAAGTTCCCATGAAATCACTTATCATTCAAAAGGAATGTCTGACCATTATTCCTATCAGCATTATTGAAGATGATTGATGATTATCAATCAGCTTCTCAAGTTTAAGTATTTGATGTTTTTTTTCTTCTGTTTTATATCAACGGCAATTTTTGGGTTTTGGACAAAACAAGCAATTTCAATGTCTCATCTTAAAGCTATAGTGCGTAGTTTCTGTCTCCCCCATGAGGAATTCTAAGTAATGACAACAAAACTGTCGGCGCGTCTACACGATACAAGCCTTCCTCCACACAGTTGCTAGTAGCCAAGGAGGACATGGACGATTAAAAAAACAGGGCTGATAGTCTTAATTAACTTTGTAGCAACTCATTTGGCAATGGCTTGAATGTAACAGACGTTTAGTGATATCAAAAAGTTATGCACTAGAGCTTTAAGCTCAAGATGGCTCTTCTTTCCTTCATTAATGGCTATGATAATATAGATAAAAACAGTACAATTCAGACACCAAGTAAGCAGAGTACTCCTCTCAGCCCTCTGACTGTACTGAATCAGGCTTTTGTGGCAACGGAATTAAAACTTTTGAACGGTAGTGTATATGTGCATACAGTCATGTGAAAAAATTAGGACACCCATGCTAAAGTTGACTAAAAAGAGGAATAAAAAAAATCATCTTTTGGAAATTGATCTTAATGCCTTAATTAAAAAACATGAGGAAAAATCCAACCTTTAAGGACACCAATTTAGTTTGTGAATGAATAATGTATCGTAAATAAATAAATGTTCTTCCTTAAAATACAGGGGGCATAAGTAAGTACACCCCTATGTTAAATTCCCATAGATGAAGGCAGATTTTTATTTTGAAAGGCCAGTTATTTCATGGATCCAGGATACTATGCATCCTGATAAAGTTCCCTTGGCCTTTGGAATTAAAATACCCCCACATCATCACATACCCTTCACCATACCCCCACATCATCACATACCCTTCACCATACCCCCACATCATCACATACCCTTCACCATACCCCCACATCATCACATACCCTTCACCATACCCCCACATCATCACATACCCTTCACCATACCCCACATCATCACATACCCTTCACCATACCCCCACATCATCACATACCCTTCACCATACCCCCACATCATCACATACCCTTCACCATACCCCCACATCATCACATACCCTTCACCATACCCCCACATCATCACATACCCTTCACCATACCCCCACATCATCACATACCCTTCACCATACCTAGAGATTGGCATGGTTTTATTTCAGTTAGCCTAATAGCTGGTTGGATTTGCATTGAGAGATGATTTTATGGAAAGTACCCCATGCCAATTATTACAGTTATATTTGAATAATTTAGTAATATTTTTTTTGCTAATATTGATATTTACACGGCTAAAAGACATATTTAGCATCACAGAGATTAGTTTTGTTAGGGCGTTAACGAACGTTAGCTGACGTTAGCTTCTCTGTGTTGCCAGATCTGGCGAGAGTTTGGTCCTGAGACAGAAACAGGTCTCAAACTAAGTTAATTTTCTCCTGATTTGTCCATCTGAAAAATGACATTTTAGTGTCAGAATGTTCTAGAGATATGTGGCTTGTGAAAATGGCTCCAATATTTACTTTGGTGACTATGGGGTGAAAGAATTGGTCATAATCTGTGTTCATATTCACTCTCGTTGGAATCAATACACTCAGGACCTGTGGCTAGTCTCCTAAAGAGGCGTGGCACGGGCGGAGCCCACGTGACACAGATACAGTAAACTAGCTTGAGTTGGGGCGTCTCGGTTCTAAACCGTCTCTGTGTGCATGTATATACTGTAAGTGCAGTCTTGTGTGTTTGTCAATGTCATTTAAACAGCTCATGAAGGTCCGAAGTACCCTACCACTCACCTGCCGACACACTCACACATACAATGTATTTCTTTTCCTAGAAATACGTCTGAAAAAGTGGGGTCATCCTTTATTTGGGGACTAGACTTTCATATGTCAATATACATTCAGAAACAGCAGACCGTGCCAAATAGCGAGCCACCTGTCAGCAAGGATGACATCCTATGGGAGGAGCCGGTGGAACTAGAGCATGGGAGTGACAATAGTGGGAGTGAACTGTGGCTCGATTTTTGTCCAAACCCGACCCGAGCCCGACGCAGTTAATTTAAAGTAAAGAAATGTGGTTGTGTTTCACTGTCTAGAGTGCAGCTCTGGACACATACTGTAAACTAATTTCTGTCCATGTGGCTGTCTGGGGACACTGCTGAAGCTGTGCAATGGCTGGCAGAAATCAATTTTTGGTGACATTTTTTTTCACTTAAAAAAACTTGAACATGGTTGTTTTTGAGATGGATAGCCTAATTGGTATTAGAAAAAAGGTCTACCAATAGACAATTTGTATGGCATTTACGGTAAATACCATAAGCTGAACATTTACATTTGATTTGATTTGAATGAGACAATTTCAACGATATTGAAACATGACTTTATTTAAAAGAAAAACAACAGCCTAACTTGGTTTATTCAATTTTATTTTTGTTAGTATTATTTTCCAATATAATGCTTTTCTTTATAAAAAAAACAAGCTTTGGTCTTCAAAAAGTCTTTTTCCAAAAATGAGTCTTGAAAAAGAGGGTGTCTTATAATCAGGGTTGTCTTATATTCGGGCCAATACAGTACACTATCCCTGAGTGTAGACTGGAGAATTAACAGCCCATCTTCTTGGCACAGACATTTGCTTTTAGGCACCTCTCACTTCCTAATCCACCCACCCAATCTAACGCGATTGCAAGCATACATGCAAGCAAAAATGTACAGTATATAGAACACTTTTTACATATACAATATAGCAGCCCTGCAACAAATCTTGCCTTTATGAAGCTTGTTCACTTCAGCTGAGACTGTGTTGCGAGGTTCCGATTCCACTCTGTGGTGGCGTTACATTCTGAGGTGGTTCTAATATTTTGTCCAGGGGCCAATATCAGGAACACATTTCAATATAATGTAGAACATCTCAACAGTGCCACAAACTACAGCTTCCAAACTTACCAGAGGTGATTCAACACCTAACCCTGATTTTCCACTGGACACGTCTGTGCTGCGTTCTGCGTTTTGTTCCGTCCTCTGCCACGCGCCATACCACACCGGGAGTGAGTGTCTTGCTGCCCGACTCGCAGATTATATTGTCTCTACAAGTACTTTACAGAACAATCAGGTGTTTATTAAGCTAGTATCTAACTTCCACTCCAAGCTCTCCTACAGTTAAGCTCCATGCCTTTTCTTTTCTGGCGTAAAAAAGATCTGTGATGTGTTATTATGTTTTTCCACCTCCAAGATGAATCTCTAGGTGTCCATGGTGTTGTAGAGGAGACATATACAATATTGGGGGGTGTCTTTTGGTAAACTGACTGGATACTCTCGCTGTTTCCCTTCCTGCCTGGCTGTCTGAACGCCCCGCAGCACGTGTGAAAATAGATCTGACGTGTATCTTTAGCGGAGCAGAGAGCCGCTTCACGCACGCTTCTGGGTGGCGCGGCTCGTGGAATATCAAGCATTCACTTGAATGGCTGTGATTGCTCGCCGGGGCCGTGGCGCATCCGGAACGCAGCGCAGATGCGCCCGGTGGAAAATAGCAGTAAGTCGCCAATAATGTCCTGGTGAATGACCTGCTCAAACACTGAACATTGTGTTCCACAAGATTTAGCAAAAAAGAAAAAGAAAGATTTTAATTTTAGTTAAACAGGTGCCTGGATTTCATTTTCATAGCAAATGATAGATTTGGAGAATTAACAATGCTGCAATGATGGATCTGCTGTGCTTCAGCTGCTGATGGTGCAGCAGATAAGGCTGTGAATCTAAGATAGCACTACATGGATCACTGTGGAGAGGATAATAATTCAGAACCTCATCAAAACAGAGAATAATGGTGATTTGTCACTAAGAAGCTTGTCTTGAATAAAGCAATGTATTGTGGTAATGGCTGACCAGCAGGGCTGGAGGAGAACCAAATGAAGTAGACTGGTAGGCACCACTGCTGGAAACACTGACGTAGCATTCATTCACACCAGATCATGTGGCATGGCGATTCGCTGCAGGGTTGTGCGGCGGTGGGAGTGTCACTTAAATGGCCCACTTGTGTGACGTCATGTTGTGTTATTTGACCTCCCAATGTAGCACAAGTGGACTTCATATTTCATGATTATTGTTTTCTGTCAGATGGTTTATAGATCTCGACATTTCCACCCGCACGTGAAAGCAGCATAATTTCACGGAGAAAGAAAGAAAAGAAACGGAGGAACTGTGCTTTGTTGTTGCAGGAAACAGTCATCTGTTACACAAACTCCTGGGCACTTCAGTGGTTGGGTTTCGTTTTATACCCCCATAGTGTTTAAAACGTCCTTGTTGCAGCGAGAGAGACAGGGATGTTTACTGTACGGGACTCTCGCGGTACTCTCACACCACCTCAAAACGGACTGCCAGGTCTGATCGCCCATTACATGATTGGTCACCGCAGGGTGCCGTTGGGTTGCGTTTCTTCAAAAGTTGAATCCGTCTCAACTTTTCGCACTACCCCTATTCAAAATAAATGGGAAAATGTTTTCCACCCAACGGCCTTACGACTGCTTGACGACCGCTGATGACCGCTTGGTGACTGCCTGACAGCCGCCTGACAGCCACCTGATGACTGCAAATTTTTCATGTAGACCTCGTTAGATGAAGATGAAAAGTCATATAACAGAGCAGAAAATAACAAGTCAAAACTGGACAGAGCAATTAGTGAGTGTCACAAACAAATACTGTGTAACCATCACTTTAACTTGTGTGTGTGTGTGTGTGTGTGTGTGTGTGTGTGTGTGTGTGTGTTAAAATATGTGTAATCATAATATAAAAATCTTCAAAACAATGTTATACCGACCCCTTGTTTGAGTATGCTGCTTCATCCAGTGCAGGTTTTGCAAATGATATACAAATTACATACTGTATATATTTAAAAGGCAATGATAAATAGTAAACAGAGCCGTAAACATGGCCACAACTCTTCATGAGGAAACAAACTAAAGCCAGTTTTAACCAAGTTTATGCCACCTGTATCTTTGTTACTGAACTTTAGTGAATAAGTGTGTCATAAAAAATAATTGTTAATATTAAAATCAGTGCTTATGTCGGAGTAGAGCCGCTGCTCCTTTGCATGAAAAGGAGCCAGCTGAGGTGGTTCGGGTATGGATGCCCCCTGGGCGCCTCCCTAAGGAGGTGTTCCAGCGGGGCGTTATATACTATAACACAAAATTAATTATGGATCACTACTTATCTTATTGTGGTAAGGTTTGATAATTATCCACATCAGCCAACCATAGTGCCAATCCAGCCAACACCCTCTGGTGGTCAACACTGAGGGACAAAGAAAGGAACTGAACACATGCTCTAATTTCTGATTATTCAGAAAAACACAACTAAAGGCTCTCCCTCTCTTTGTAAACATCCTAGTTATGATTTACTGTAGAATATCATTGGAGTTAAGTATCAACATATTAACCAGAAATCACCACAATATAATGTTATGGATAACATTGGAGAGAAGCTCATAATGTGTGGTAACATTTGTTTACCATATTTGGCCAAACTTCAGAAATTGTTGCAAAAGCATATGAGAAGTTTCTCAGCTGCAAATACAAGACAACATTTGTTACTTGCATTTTTGCTGACTCCAGACGCGTGTGTGTGTGTGTGTGTGTGTGTGTGTGTGTGTGTGTGTGTGATTTCCACTCCATCTAATATTCATAGTTGTCATAAAGCTGTAGCTCTCTCCCATAAGGGCTCTTTCACATTTCTATCCAAATCTGCCTGTAAAACACTTTGATAAAAAAAAGCATGTAGAGGGTGTAGCTACATAGAGTGGGTAATTTAGCTGTCACTTATTTGAATGAACTGGAACGCCATTCTGTTTAAGTGTGCTCTCTGTTTACTCAAATGCCTGTCAAAGCTAATGTGGTTTTGTGATTCATTCATGCCGTCTCCACCATATACAACGAGAAATGATTAAATGTAGCAGTGTTCGGAAGAGGTTAAACTGCAGTTAGTAGACATTTCTGGTGGAAGTCAGAGCGTATTCTAAATCCCTGTCTAATTTTAACCTTTTTCATTTTGGGCATAGCTAAGCAACCTGCCACGCATTGCCTCTGACCTTCAACTGAACCTAGAGATTGTTTAAATAATCTTGTACATGTGTTGTGTGTTTGCACAAGTGTGTGTGTGTGTGTAGTAGGAGGAAAAAAATCATATGCATATTTCTCACTTCTACTGCTTTTTTCTCGCGCCCTCTCGCTGCTGGCTTACAGACCCTGTATTGCCTCTGCTCCATTTCTCTGTGTAGAGAGTTGTTAATAACAACCTTGCATCTGACAGCGTGGCACACACTCACACTCACACCAACGCTCACAGGCACACGCAGCACATTAACACACGCACACACAGGGTCACCACTGCTGCCAATTGCCATTTTACGCACCATAAACATTTGATTATTTCATTTATCGTCAGGACCGGAGAATACACACATGCAGTCGTGCAGAACACACAAGGGTACCGAAATCCACAAAATGAAAATACACACATACACAGGAGATGTGCACATCTGTGTTAATACATACTGTGACACAACCTTGCACACGTCACACTGTTTCTCTGTCACACACAAACACACACACACACTCGCGGCGTTGTGCAAGTGTATGAGTACTTCTTAGTCAGCTGTTATCCCAGGGTGCTCTAGATGAGAAATATCAAAAACCCAAAGCTGACAGCAAAATCAACCTACGTGTTGCTATAATATCACTTTCACAAAGCACTTAGAGCTCACACAATGTGTCTGCAAACACAAGAAAGCAGAAACAAGACACAAATACATATTTTGCTCATGCACACACCTGTTCAACAGACACATAAACTGTGACAGGTTCAGTAGGGATTTAAATCATAATTATTTTTTATTATTAGAAAAATAATAATTATTATTATATTATTATTTTGGCCATCACTTCTATTAGTAATAAAAAAAAAATCTCCGCCCACGCAAGACTTTTAATTTCAGAAGCAGAACTCATCTGCGTTCATTTTAATACGTCTGACAACACATATCACATGACCATTTGCATGCACTGGGCATGCATGTGCCGTAAACAGCCAGCAGATTGTCTGATGTTACTCAGCGGTTGAAAATCATGGATGTATGAAGTTGAAAATACAGAAAATACTTCAGAGAAAGAACAACAATAGTGAAAAGTAAGGCCAGGGATTCATTTGCTTAAACTGACGCTGAGGTGGAACTGTTAATGAAAGGTATGTCATCCTACCTAACCGATAAGACTGACTGACGTGCATCGCCTTCTCCAAAGGTCTCCATTTGTGCCCGTCCAGACTACTTAGCAACCCCAGAGTTTTCAAACCAAAAGTTTTCCAACCACTTTATTTGCTTACGCTCCCATGGTTAAAGGAAATAAAACCATCTTAAAATACATCCATGAATAAAACCAACCACATTCCGATTCTAACAACATATTTCCGTTTTATGCTGGTTAGGATAGGAACGTTTTTTAAAAGCCAGGCCTTGTTTGTGGTAGTGGACAGTATGGATACTGGCCTTGTTTGTGGTAGTGGACAGTATGGATACTGGCCTTGTTTGTGGTAGTGGACAGTATGGATACTGGCCTTGTTTGTGGTAGTGGACAGTGTGGATACTGGCCTTGTTTGTGGTAGAGGACAGTATGGATACTGGCCTTGTTTGTGGTAGAGGACAGTATGGATACTTGTCTTGTTTGTGGTAGAGGACAGTATAGATACTGGCCTTGTTTGTGGTAGAGGACAGTATGGATACTGGCCTTGTTTGTGGTAGTGGACAGTGTGGATACTGGCCTTGTTTGTGGTAGAGGACAGTGTGGATACTTGTCTTGTTTGTGGTAGAGGACAGTATGGATACTGGCCTTGTTTGTGGTAGAGGACAGTATGGATACTTGTCTTGTTTGTGGTAGAGGACAGTATAGATACTGGCCTTGTTTGTGGTAGAGGACAGTATGGATACTGGCCTTGTTTGTGGTAGAGGACAGTATGGATACTGGCCTTGTTTGTGGTAGAGGACAGTGTGGATACTTGTCTTGTTTGTGGTAGAGGACAGTGTGGATACTGGCCTTGTTTGTGGTAGAGGACAGTGTGGATACTGGCCTTGTTTGTGGTAGAGGACAGTATGGATACTGGCCTTGTTTGTGGTAGAGGACAGTGTGGATACTTGTCTTGTTTGTGGTAGAGGACAGTATGGATACTGGCCTTGTTTGTGGTAGAGGACAGTGTGGATACTGGCCTTGTTTGTGGTAGAGGACAGTATGGATACTGGCCTTGTTTGTGGTAGAGGACAGTATAGATACTGGCCTTGTTTGTGGTAGAGGACAGTATAGATACTGGCCTTGTTTGTGGTAGAGGACAGTGTGGATACTGGCCTTGTTTGTGGTAGAGGACAGTGTGGATACTGGCCTTGTTTGTGGTAGAGGACAGTGTGGATACTGGCCTTGTTTGTGGTAGAGGACAGTATGGATACTGGCCTTGTTTGTGGTAGAGGACAGTGTGGATACTTGTCTTGTTTGTGGTAGAGGACAGTATGGATACTGGCCTTGTTTGTGGTAGAGGACAGTGTGGATACTGGCCTTGTTTGTGGTAGAGGACAGTATGGATACTTGTCTTGTTTGTGGTAGAGGACAGTATAGATACTGGCCTTGTTTGTGGTAGAGGACAGTATGGATACTGGCCTTGTTTGTGGTAGAGGACAGTATGGATACTGGCCTTGTTTGTGGTAGAGGACAGTATGGATACTGTCGAAGCTCAGCATCAACATAACTGAACCAGCCCTTTGTAAATCACGGGTCGCCCTCACTGACCAAGGTGCAAGCTAACCAACTAACCAACTTTTTTTTCTTATTTGCATATTACCATTTTAAATGGTAATATGCAAATAAGATTAAGTGAATAAATTGTTATGCAAGTACTTTTACTTTTAATATTTAAAGTACATTTTTTGCAACATTTCAGGTGCGTTCACTTTCAGTTCTACCTTTAAAAAAAAGTGGTTTAGATCATCTGGATAAACGGTTTGTTTGTTGACTTTTGGGGTTTCTTTACCCTTCAGACTTTGTTGTGTAGTGTTGCCACAAATTTCAGTAATTAACTTGGTGAGTACAATGTTATCATAACTCGTAAAAATGATGGTCTAACCTACACGTGACACACACCTAAAATTGTAGAAAATCTAAAACCAACACACCAATGCTCTAAGATAAGAGCCTTGGTCCCTTGCATGCCATCCAAAACAGGAAGTATCCCACTGTCTGCCATATGGGGAGTGTGATCACACACACACACACACACACACACACACACACACAGACAGACAGACAGACACACACACACACACACACACACACACACACACACACACACACACACACACACACACACACACACACCTCCACTTCCTCTCCGTCCTTCACCTCGTCTTTGCCTGTGATCTGCTCAGTCAATTCTTACACACTCTCACTTGGATCTCACTCCACACTCCATTCCCATCATCAAATGATCACATCTCATTTAAATTAATGTTCCTTTTGTCACTCTCTATGATCGTCTGCTGGACTAACCCTGCAGTCAGGCTTTCTCTGGCCAGGCCATCAACACGTTTACATCTGCTGCTAAGGAAGATTTGTACAAACCTCCTCCAATCAACACATTAAATGGAAAGCTGAAACTTTTAGTTGATTAGTCAATCAACAGAAATAATAAACAACAATTTTAATAATAACTTAAGCTATTGGTCAATCAAACATACCTAGATTAGACAAACTATGACTATGACATTTTACAGACTAAATCCTTGATTCATTTATTGAAAGATTAACCAACATATTGATTCAAAATACAAAGTATTATTTACTGCAGTAAGTTTAATGTTTTAAGTGCATAACGAACAAATAAAAAACAGGAAAATTATCAAATTAAAAGGTGAATACTTGTTAGTATAAGTCGAAAATATTCACAGCCAGTGTTGGGCAAGTTACTTCCAAAATGTAATACATTATAGATTACTAGTTACTGTCATTTGAGAGTAATTAGTTCTATTACAATATTACTGTCTCTAACTACTTTTGCATTACTTTTGAGTTACTTTCACCAAAATAACAGCGAAGTTTGACTTGGCAGCTAGCTTGTGAATTTCACCACTGGATCAATAAAGTCTCCTCTTTATCCACTTTAATACATCACAGTATCAGTCTCTGCAGTCATCTCAACCATCGGATACAACAACAGGAAATACCACTCACAGCTTTTTTTTTCTTGTGAAGAAATGGTGTTGGTGAATTCTTAAAAACAAAACACCACTAAATGTGTTAAAATGCGTTGTAACTCACATTACTGAGATTGTAACGGATATAATATTACCGAAATTTAATTAGTAATGCGTTATATTCCTGCGTTACAGCAAAAAGGAATACATTACTGTAATTGCGTTACTTTTGTAACACGTTACTCCAACACTGTTCACAGCCCCTGAGCCTTCAACGGTCCTGTCCTTGTCCCGACAGAGCATACGAAGCAGAGGGTTGTGGGTGAGCTTTTTCTGTGTTCATTAATGGCGTGATCACTGATTAGCATTTAGATACAGTATGGGACATTTCCCCTGGGCTCCCTTAGGTGCTGCTCTGGCAGATTGAGGGGCCGCAAGCTAATGTGTTCTGATTGGACAACAGGGGGCTGCGGCTCCTACTGACAACAACAATTCAGTGGAGTGACACCACAAACCTTCAGCCAGACTGACGGCAGCAGGAGCCAGGTAACTGACCGTTGAAGGCTGTGAGAGTGTGCAGGAGGTGGACAATAATCAAAACTTCTAACTTTACTTGGATGAGCATGTTGCCCCCATGAGGAATTCTAAGTAATGACAACAAAACAGTCGGTGCATCTACATGATACAAGCCTTCTGTGATCACGCACCACTGCGTTGTTTTTTTCTTTGTTTTTGTGAAGGGAGTTCTGCAGATATAGACACCAGCTCAGAGTGGGACTGTGCATGTACATGACCTGCTTTCATCTTCTTTTCAACTTCATTTGTTGACTCCATCCTTCTGATTACTGCTAGCTTAATTGCGGGACTCACACTTTATTTATTGACCCTATAGCAAAGTTAAAATAGCCCACTCCAGTGGGATCTCAATCCAAATACAGTCCTAACCCATACCTGTTTCTCCCCTCTCTCAGGCATGCCCAATGACAGTTGGAGGTGACTAATAGTTAATAGTTAATAGAGGTAATAGAGTTGTAGATTCATCAATAGACAAAGCAAACAATTCAAGCAATACCTGGCAAGCCACGGCAACAGTAAGGCAGTTCATGAGTGATTTTGGTCTTGATGATAGTTGGCTAGGGTTAGGGTCAAACTGCCAACTACAAAAATCCATAAACCAAGAAGGTTTAAAAGCCCCACATTTTCTCCATTATCTCTTAGAAAACAAACTCCAACACATACTCATGGATGGATATAGGATATATACTTTGTAAAGAAATTATTTTTTCAGTCAGTCAGTCCATTAAACAATACTCGTTTTAAAGCATCAACAATAGCAGCCTGGTGGAAAATTTCATAACATCACTAGCACCATTTTGCACCACCAAACTACACTCCCATGACGAACAACCCTGACAAAAAGCCACTTAACTTCCACTCATGGATGAAAAAGTGAATCACACATCTTAATTAATAATGTGGGTTTTAGTTTTGTTTGCTCAACCTGTCCTTTTCAGCCCTGATTATTATTAATATTATTAATTTATTTTCTGCATATACCTATACATGAATACACACACCCATCACCAGACACTGGTCTTTATATCAGCCATTTGAAACCTTCTACTTTTCTTCAGTTACAGATACTACTTAATATTATAATATATATTTGGATTGATCATAGTAAACACAAACTTGTACTTAACCACCAACTTGAACCTTGAACTCATCTATAATAACTATGTCATTTCACCAATATTTTTGTTTTCTTCTGTCCTCTCTTCCAACCCATTTCTCATATCCTTGTTTATCATTATCTGTTGTTGCCTTGAGTTGTTGTCATCGACTACTCAGTGACTCATGTAAATTCATTAGATCAACTGCCCATTGTTTGCCATGTTATTCAAATTCTGATGTGCAGGTGTCATTTTTACTGTATGTTTGTCATTGGTTTTACCCATGTTCACATTTGACCATGTAACGATAAAAGTAAAACATACACATGTAAAAATGAAAGTATACTACACAATAAAGCAAGGACGTATGACATCACCACACTGACACAGAAGCTAACTAATAAAGTCTCACCTCTAAGCAGCCGTGAGCCTGCACCCTGGTGCCATAACCAGACGCTCACAAACACACACAAGCAGAGAAAGAGAAGATTGAACTGGAGACGGAGCTTGAAATGGTTAAATTGAATGGACTTTTTATAGCACTGATATTACTCCATTCTATCTCACGCTCTACTCTCTCCTCCCCTCTTCTACCACCATCTCTACTCTCTTTTTCTATATAAGAGGGGTCAGCTGTCCTTTCCCATAGCTGTCAACTCTCAGGCCCTTTACAGCAATCTGACGACCCCCTGTACTCCTTCCTCTTCGCTCTACACTTCCCGTCTTTCTCTCTCTCCTTCTCTGTCTTACCTGTTACTTACCATTAATTAAATTTTATTTATAGTATCAAATCATAACAAGAGTTATCTCGAGACACTTTACAGATAGAGTAGGTCTAGACCATACTCTATAATTTATAAAGCCCCAAAAATTCAAGTAGTTCCCCCAAGAGCAAGCATTCAGTGCGATTCAGTGCGACAGTGGCGAGGAAAAACTCCCTTTTAGGAAGAAACCTCAGTAATGAGAAAAACTTCTTTTAGGAAGAAACCTCGGCCAGACCCAGGCTCTTGGTAGGCGGTGTCTGACGGTGCCGGTTAGGGATATGATGAACAGTGGAAATAATAGTCACAATAAAGATAATGGAACAGTGAGTAAGAAATAGTAGTCATAATAGTTCATGTCATAGCAGGGCACTGCAGGGCGTTGCAGTATGTAGCGTGGCACAGCAGGGCATGGCTGGATGTAGCAGGTTCAGCAGGACGCAGCAGGGCACTGTGGAGCGTAGCAGGGTGAACTGAAGCAGGACCACTGCGACAGCTGAAACCAAGGTCTAGGTACCATCCAGATCCAACGAAAAACGCTGGGAAAAGGAACATTACCTGATAATAATATACCTCAGGGTCAGAGTATTTTCAAGTCTTGAAAACACTCTAAATGTTTACATGTATTGTCACCCTGTCATTCATTTTTAAGTAACTTGGCATGTAACTGTCAGTATTTTTGTGTTTTTACTTCATAATACGGCTTACAAGGCCAACTGTTTATAAAGTTGTCACAATGAGTGCATTATGAAAATGTACAGCCAAGTGCCTTTCATATGAAACATGTTACAGGGTGGGAGGAAGTGAAAGACGTTGAAGTGCCCACTACTCACATGGCATCATATCTTTTACCTCAGATTTCAGGGAATCAAACATGTAGATCTGCACAAAGCAGGATGTGTGGATAAAATTTCCATTTGGAAAGTTTGTTCAATTTCAATTTAAAAAAATCATAACTTTAAATGGTAAACTCATCTCGGGTGGAAATAAAATCACACCGGTTTTACAGATTCTGGCCAATTTTGTATGGTTTACGAGCTTAAACCAGTTTGATTTTATGCAAACTGGCTGAAACAGCATTTGTCATTAGGACACGTTCTGGCAAATTAAAAAGGAGCCTACATCAGTAACCTGTGCTGATCAAATAGCTTTTCAGTAGCTTAGCTGTTTTATTGATCAAGTAGTCCGGTAGCATCCACACCAGCTACATTTCCTCAAGTATTTCTGAAGAGTGAGAGTGCAGAGAAGCTTTCTGCTGCAGTCTGAAATAAAACTGCTGAGGATCAGTGACATAACCGCCATGCATGGATGTGTATGCAGTGTACATGGATGTATAAAAAATACCTTTGATGTAGTAAACTACTTTTGCCGCCATAGCTTAGCTGGCTACATTTCTTTAGGGGGTAACGTTAGTAGTGAAGCTTCATTTAATATACAGTACTTGCTAGTTTAGCTCACTAAACTTTTCAAGTAGCTTGCCCAACACTGGTAATAAGCAATATGATAATGTGATATTATGTTTATTCATAACCTGAATAATAGAGCCGCTGGTGTCTGCCAGGCTATAAAGTAAAGTTACTATAAGTTACTATAAAGTTACTACCGAGCTGAGCGACGCCATGAAGAGATCACATTTCAGTAGCAGTGGGAGGGGGGAAACCATGCATGTTGTGTTTGTGTACTAGAACGTTGATGTGTTTTTTGGGGTGATGACTTATATATGGCTGAAAGTCTAAGTCTCTAAGAAAACTACAACCTTGCCGCAGCTATGGCAACATTTCGGATTTGAAGCTGACAAAAGAGGTGAGCTGTAAAAAGTGTCAACACTGCAGGTAAACAGTCACCAAGTGGACTGGAGACGCTACACTCTCATTATGGGCTCTTTCAGTCTCCCTCGGGAGCGTCTGCTGAGTCAAATGCAACAACTAAAGGTACAATTTTTAGAAAGGCCCAATCCTACGGGAAAGTGTGTTTCATCTGTCCATATTCAACTGGAAGAAAAGACTGAGGCTGGCTGGACCAAACGCTCAGCTCTCCATGTAGTACATCACATACAATGGTACGTTACAATGGTAGAGTAGGTCAGCCGGCAAGTTGAAGCAGAAGTTTTGTTCAGACACTCACACAGACCCCCCTGATAGAGGCTGGCATGGTAGATACATGTGTACCACAAGTGTAAAGTCTCTACTGACTGTACAAGAAAACATCAAACGAATCAAACTTGCCTGTCTTCCATCTCCCATTAAACATGACTCTTGATGTTTTAGTTTTTTTTTAGGGGGGGGGGCATTTTTAGGCCTTTATTTGACAGGACAGCTGAAGACATGAAAGGGGAGAGAGGGGGGTAACAACATGCAACAAAGGGCTGCTGGGTGGAGTCGAACCCTGGTCCGCTGTGTCGAGGAGTAAACCTCTATATATGGGCGCCCACTCTACCAACTGAGCTATCCTGGCACCCACTCTTGATCTTTATGTTCTTATGAAACCCTATCAACCCATCCTCAAAAATGTAGCTGAAAACAAGACTGCAGATCATGCCGAAAGTTTCAGAATAGTTGACATTTTGGAGATACAAGCTTTTCACACTGTCTCTGCTCCAACTCATCCTCACTCTCTCTGAGGTAGTAGTGTCAATGTGCCTGGCTCGCCCTAAGCCCCATGCCTGGCTCTCTCTCTCTCTCCTACAACCCAGATCCCAACCACCCCCTCTCCTCCTCTCCTTGTCAAAGCCTGATGCCAACCCTTTTTCGCCAGCTAATACCACTTCACCCTTTATTACCCTCCTCCTCCTCCCATCCCAGGGACTCGCATTCAATCGCGCTATCTTCCAGCAGCAGGCCTGTCAAATACCCCACCATCGAGCGAGGCAAATCGGCCTGAAGAGGGTGGGGTGGGGCGGGGGGGTGGGGGACACCATGGGGTGACCATGGTGAGAAAGAAAGACAGCGATGGATGGAAAAAATGGGGAGTAGAGTGAATGTGATGGTGAAGGAAGAGGGCAGAATAGGAAATGGTAAGAGTGAAAAAATAGGAACAGAGGGAGGAGGTGGACAACAGTGAGGACAAGGTGGAGAATTCAACGGAAGAAGGGATGAGACTAAAGCCTTGACGAATGAGTAAATAGATAGAGAGGTCGAGGGTGAATGAATAGAGGGAGAGCTGGAGTCAATATGGGATGCCAAGGAGAGAGGAAGAGGTGACAAATGATGATAATTCACATATCCAAACACTCGGCTTGTCATCCTGAGTGGTTTGGGTGAATAGCATCTCTCTAGTGAATGTCTGAATCTCTGTCTGAACCACCAAAGCAGTTTTTCTCTGTGTAGTCTTGCACTGCCAGACCTATGTCTGGTGTGTGCAGGACTCTGTTAAAAGCATTCTATGACTCAGTGGTTACATCTGCAATCTTTTATGCAGTAGCCTGCTGGGGAGCTGGGAGCACAGAGAGGGACAGGAAAAGGCTAAACAGACTGGTGAAGAGGGCTAGCTCTGTTGTGGTCTGCCCTCTGGACACCATAGAGGAGGTGGGGGAGAGGAGGATGTTAGCCAGGCTGACATCAATCATGGGCAACACCTCTCACCCCCCCTACACGAGACTGGGAGTTCCCTGAGCAGCTCCTTCAGCAGCAGACTGCTGCACCCTCAGTGCTACCACAGCTCCTTCATTCCAGCAGCAGTCAGACTCTTTAATGCAACATCATAATGTAGCACTGCTAACTGTTTCTGCAATATGAGCCATCACTGGACAATATTCTGCACTATGCATATTTATTTATTTATCACTCTTTGTTACCTCCTCCTAACTGTGCAATATGTCACTTCTACTCATCTGTACATCTGTGTTTATATACTGTCTGTTTATATAAGGGTGTTTAGTGTGTAAATATGTTTGTTTTATTATGATTATGATTATGATTCTAGGCTAGGCTATTATTTTTAGGCCCACACTATTATTATTATTATTATTATTATTATTATTATTATTATTGTTATTATTATCATCAGTAGCGGTAGGTAGGCCTATTATCATTACTAGGCTATTGTTATAATTGGCAGTAGCACCAGACTTCTAATGTGAGCTTGCAGGCATTATTATTATTATTATTATTATTATTATTATTATTATTATGAGTAGTAGTAGGCCTATTATCATTACTAGGCTATTGCTATATAATTATATGAGGTTACATGCTTTATTGCTGTTATTATTATTATTATTATTATTATTATTATTATTATTATTATTATTATTATTATTATTATTATTATCATCAGTAGGCCTATTATCATTACTAGGCTATTGCTATAATTGGGAATTGGCACCAGACCTCTGATATGAATGTATGCTTTATGGGTTAGGGTTAGGGTTAGGGTGTCATGGCAGCACCCACTGCTCGTTGAGCACATAACTGCAGAGTGATATATGCTTTCGAGTCTCCAAACACCACAAAAGTCTCCAATAACACCAATAAAAGTCGCTAGATAGACAGGAGGATGATTTGTTTGTGTGTTTAGCTTGTTTTACAGTTGTGCGGAGGCTCCACGCAGAGCTTTCTCCGTAGCCTACGTTAGTGGCCTGATGGTTATACCATAGACAGTATATAAGAATGGACCAACAGCTCCCGTGTCTCTGGACGGAGACCAGTGAGGTATATTAGAAGCACTTTTCCGGTGATGGCTGAGCGTTACTGAGCAGCCTCCAACTGAGGTTGAAGACGTAGATGTGACGTGAGCAATGTGTCTGAAAGTTGGAAGTCTTCTGGTAGCTGTGCCAAGAGAAATCTCAATCATTCCCAATCTAGCAGAGACGGAGAGCGTAGGTATATGTAAGGAGATAACATAGACACAGGCTAATTATTGATCACTAAAATGATAGTTAACATTAGTAATTACACTTAAACAGCTAATGGAAGTCCAAACTGCCTGAGAGCTTCTCCTGTACTATACGGTAATTCCTCTACTATGAGACAGTAAGTCCTGTGGTTATGACACAATCGTTAGCCTATTTTTATAAAAACGTCTGCTACGGAGCCATAACGTGAGGTACAAGGTAATGGAGCCTTTTATACATTGTCGTGTTTCTTTAGAAATAAACAATGGACAAATAGAGTCTTTAAACTCTTCAGATGTAAAGTTATTCTCTGTCAAAGTGACGTCAAAATGAATGGCAGTCAATGGGATGCTAACGGGGGGTGAGTACTTATTAGCATCAAAATGGCGCCATAGGAGGTTCGGGTTGTGAGGAGACGCCTACCCCCTTTGTTTATACTTGTGAGGTGGTGTGTGCGTCGAGCCGGCGTGTGTGTGTGTGGAGAGTGTGTGGTAGAGGGAGAAGTGAAAGAGTGACAGTGATTAGCTTTGGAGTGAGTGTCAGGGTTTTGGTATTTTGTGGTGTGTATTATTTTTGTAGTCGGTTTCTGTTCTGTATTGTGCTTGTTTCCTGTTTTATTTTGTAGTCTGTCTTGTCTCCCTTGTCTTGTCTAGCTTTCTTCCTGTCTTTGTTTGTTTCCCGCTTTTTTTTGATTTGTTCCACCTGTTGTGTCACCTGCCTCTCGTTCCCTCGTTACCTTGTGTATTTAGCCTCTCTGTTTTCCCTTGTCCCTTGTCGGATCGTCTCGTCTTGTTGCTGTGCGTTCTGTTTGTTTCTGCATTCCCTGTCGTGGATTTCCTTTTTGTATTGGATTATATCTCCAATTAAGTTTTGCTTATCTTAAATTAAAACTCTTTAAACTGCATTTGGGTCCTAACCTTGCCTGCCTTCGCACCAGCCCTGATAGTACGATCCGACCAATATATGGACCCAGCAGTTATGGAGTTTGTGCCTCTTTTTCACCCCATGGACTCAGTGGGAGAATTTTTGTTGAAATTTTTTCATGGGCTCCATGAGGAGGATCCTGCCTTTGCTAGGCACCTCATGGATATGCGCTGGCAGGCTACGGCGAGGGAATTCGGCCTCCCTGTCACCAGGCCTGTTTTTCCTCCAGGGCCTCAGCTGACCTGTGTTTCTGAGCCAGAGCTGACCTGTGTTTCTGAGCCTGAGCTGACCTGTGTACCTGAGCCGGAACTGTGCAGCGGACCTGAGCCGGAACTGTTCAGCGGACTTGAGCCGGAACTGTTCAGCGGACCCGAGCCCGTGCTGTGCAGCGGACCCGAGCCGGTGCTGTGCAGTGGACCCGAGCCTGTGCTGTTCAGCGGACCCGAGCCCGTGCTGTGCAGTGGACCTGAGCCCGTGCTGTGCAGTGGACCCGAGCCTGTGCTGTTCAGCGGACCTGAGCCGGAACTGTTCAGCGGACCTGAGCCCGTGCTGTGCAGCGGACCTGAGTCTGTGCTGTTCAGCGGACCTGAGCCGGAACTGTGCAGCGGACCTGAGCCGGTGCTGTCCAGCGGATGTGAGCTCATGCTGTCCAGCAGTCCTGAGTCCGTGCGGACCAGAGTTACTGTTCCTGAGGCTACCAGTGTTCCCGAGTCCGAGTTCACCATTGTTCCTGACCCCGGGCTGACGTGCAGCTCTCCTGAGCTGGCGTGCAACTCTCCTGACTCCGGGCTGGCGTGCAGCTCTCCTGAGCTGGCGTGCAACTTTCCTGACTCCGGGCTGGCGTGCAGCTCTCCTGACTCGGGGTTGGCGTGCAGCTCTCCTGACCCTGGGTTGACGTGCAGCTCTCCTGATTCCGGGTGGACGTGCAGCTCTCCTGATTCCGGGTGGACGTGCAGCTCTCCTGACTCCAGGCTAGCTAGCAGGCCCCCTGAATCCAAGCTAGCTAGCAACTTTCTTGAGTCCCGGCTAGCTAGTAGCCTTCCTGAGCCCAGGCTAGCTAGCAGGCCCCCTAAATTCAGGCTAGCTAGCAACCCCCCTGAAACAAGGCTAGCTAGCAGCCTCTCTGAGCCCCGGCTAGCTAGTAGCCTTCCTGAGCCCAGGCTAGTTAGCAGCTCTTCTGAATCCAGGCTAGCTAGCAGCCTTCTTGAGCCCCGGCTGGCTAGCAGCCCCCTTAAGCCCAAGCTAGCTAGCAGCCCTCCTGAGTCCAGGCTAGTTAGCAGCTCTTCTGAATCCAGGCTAGCTAGCAGCCTTCTTGAGCCCCGGCTGGCTAGCAGCCCTCCTGAGTCCAGGCTAGTTAGCACTCTCCCAGATCCCAGGCTTGCTAGCAGCCTTCCTAGCTTCCCCGAGCTTCCTAGTGTTCCCGAGTTTCCTAGAGTTCCCGAGTTTCCTAATGTTTCCGAGTTTCCTAGTGTCCCCAAGCTGCCCAGTTTCCCAGCACTGCGCAGCCTTCCAGAACCGCCACTGACGTGCAGCCTTCCAGAACCGCCGCTGACGTGCAGCCTTCCAGAACCGCCGCTGACGTGCAGTCTTCAAGAGTCGTCGATGACCCCTCTTCAAGAATCTACGATGACCGCTCTGCTAGAGTCTTCCAGTCGTCTAGAGTCTTTGATGACCGCTCTGCTACAGTCCTCCAGTCGTCCAGAGTCTCCGATGACCGCTCTGCTAGAGTCTTCCAGTCGTCCAGACTCTTCGATGACCGCTCTGCTAGAGTCTTCCAGTCGTCCAGAGTCTTCGATGACCACTCTCCCAGAGTCTACGTCGACAGCTCTTCCAGAGTCCATGTCGACAGCTCTCCCAGAGTCCACGTCTACGGGCAAGCCAGAGGCCTTGCCGGTCTCCGGCGTCCAAGAGACTGCCCCTGAGGCTTTGTTGGTCTCTGGAGTCCCAGAGACCTCCCTAGTGACTTTGCCTTTGTTCTGCCCCCATGAGACTTTGCCTGTGGCAGTCAGGTCGACTCCTGCCCCTCGTGTCCTGTCGGCGGTCAGGCCGACTCCTGCCCCTCGTGTCCTCTCGGCGGTCAGGCCAACTCCTGCCCCTCGTGTCCTCTCGGCGGTCAGGCCGACTCCTGCCCCTCGTGTCCTCTCGGTGGTCAGGCCAACTCCTGCTCCCCGTGTGTTGTCGGCGGTTCGGCCGACTCCTGCTCCCCGTGTTTTGTCGGTGGTCCGGCCGACTAATGCTCCAGTTACCCTGTCGGCGGAGTTGCCGACTCCTGACCCTGTCTTGTTGTCTGTTACTGACCCTGTCTTGTTGTCTGTTACTGATCCTGTTACCTTGTTGGCAGACACTGACCCAGCTGACCCGTCGCCTGTCTCCAGCCCAGCTGACCCGTCGCCTGTCTCCAGCCCAGATGCCCCATCTGCTGAGCCTGTCTGGCCACCAGAGGGGATTCGCCTTCGCCGCCGGTCTTCAGAAGGAATTCGCCCTCGCAGACGGCCTCCAGAAGGATTCTGCTTTCGCTGTCGCCCTCCAGAGGGGTTTCGCCTTCGTCGCCGTCCTTCAGAGAGGCTTCGCCTTCGCTGCTGGTCTTCAGAAGGGATTCGCCCTCGCAGACGGCCTCCAGAGGGGTTTCGCCTTCGTCGCCGTCCTTCAGAGAGGCTTCGCCTTCGCCGCTGGTCTTCAGAAGGGATTCGCCCTCGCAGACGGCCTCCAGAGGGGTTTCGCCTTCGTCGCCGTCCTTCAGAGAGGCTTCGCCTTCGCCGCCAGTCATCTCGGTGCCCTCGACATCCTGTACGGCCACCAGAGGGATTCTGCCTTCGTCGCCGGTGGCCAGAAGGGTTCTGCCTTCGTCGCAGGCCGCCTGAAGGTTTCTGCCTCCGCCGCAGGCCGCCAGAGGGATTCTGCCTTCGTCGCCGGTGGTCAGAGGGATTCTGCCTTCGTCGCCGGTGGCCAGAAGGTTTCTGCCTCCGCCGCAGGCCGCCAGAGGGATTCTGCCTTCGTCGCCGGTGGCCAGAAGGTTTCCGCCTCCGTCGCAGGCCGCCAGAGGGATTCTGCCTTCGTCGCAGGCCGCCTGAAGGTATCGTCCTTCGTTGCGCCTCTCAGTCCCCTGTTGCCGAGGCCTCTCAGTCCCCTGTTGCCGAGGCCTCTCAGTCCCCTGTTGCCGAGGCCTCCCAGGGACTCTCTGTGTTTCCCCCGAGTGGCCCCGCTCTGTGTTTCCCCCGAGTGGCCCCGCTCTGTGTTCCCCCCGAGTGGCCCCGCTCTGTTTCCCCCAGGCCTCACCGGCCCTCTGTTTCCTTTGTCCCAGTGACTCCATTCCCTAGCCCCACTTGACTTGGTTGTTGACCTGTTTGGCCCTCCTCCGGTCCCCCTCCGCCCTCCCTGGGTTGTCTTTTTGTTCTGTTTTTGGGCCATCTGGGATCTGTCCCTTGGGGGGGGGTACTGTCAGGGTTTTGGTATTTTGTGGTGTGTATTATTTTTGTAGTCGGTTTCTGTTCTGTATTGTGCTTGTTTCCTGTTTTATTTTGTAGTCTGTCTTGTCTCCCTTGTCTTGTCTAGCTTTCTTCCTGTCTTTGTTTGTTTCCCGCCTTTTTTGATTTGTTCCACCTGTTGTGTCACCTGCCTCTCGTTCCCTCGTTACCTTGTGTATTTAGCCTCTCTGTTTTCCCTTGTCCCTTGTCGGATTGTCTCGTCTTGTTGCTGTGCGTTCTGTTTGTTTCTGCATTCCCTGTCGTGGATTTCCTTTTTGTATTGGATTATATCTCCAAGTAAGTTTTGCTTATCTTAAATTAAAACTCTTTAAACTGCATTTGGGTCCTAACCTTGCCTGCCTTCGCACCAGCCCTGATAGTGAGTAGTGACTCTAGAGTCATAGTGAGAGAAACTAAGTGTCTCCCCTGTTCTTTCTGACCACGGTGGGAAATCTGGAGCAGGAGAAGTTAACCCTCCTCCTTGATTTCATGTTTATGGAGAAGGAGAACCAGGAAATGAGTCGGGGAGAAAATGCAACGCTACCCAGCCACGGCCGTGCGGCATGTGTCGCCGCGACGTGTAGTTACATTTTTCGAGAGGTGCACGTCAGGCTACAGCGTAGGGTCCGGTGTAGACGCAGAGGGGTCTGCGTCTACACCGGACCCTGCACCATCGATTCTACGCACAACTATAAAAACGCCTTTATAATAGTCCAACCACTTGCATTTCAACATGTGGGGAATTTTCGTGATTTTTTTATTTTTATTTTTTCTGATTTATTTTTTTTTCCTCCCATCCTGTAGCCTACTCGCGCCCCCCCGGGAGAGTGTCCGCGCCCCCTCAGGGGGGCGGGCCCCACCGGTTGAGAACCACTGCTTTAAACCAATCACACACACCAATCGTCTTGAGCGGACGTAGCACTGCTGGCTCTGCTAAATGGTCTCAGGAAGGAATTAGTTTTGGTGGAACATTGCACCCCGCAAATGAAAACGTCACATACAATACTGTTTCCACAATACAGTAACATTAGCTATTTAAATTAGCTGATACATGGTAAAACTTAATTAGCTTTTACCGGTGTATCTCCGTGTGTACTTCATCCACAGCAATCCTCTAATAATTGTTTCAAAACGTCCCTGTTAGAGAGTAAATGCTGTCAACATATACTTTTTAAGTCTTTACAATCATTCCCTGAAAGAACCAAGCAGGCCTGCCTTGTTGCACGATCCAAATTTTCTTCTAAACTTGCCATTTTCAGCGTACAAATAAGTTTGTTGTTGTTTCAAGAAGCGAAAAGAGTTTGAGAACGACAAGACACAGAAAGCAGAAGGGGAGGGGCATCTGGCGGTCGGCCACGCGCGGTATGTCAGGCCATTATCCTGAAAATTTACTTGATCCAGACTAACATGCTGGTAT
The DNA here is from genome assembly GCF_008315115.2 of Sander lucioperca. Lineage (NCBI taxonomy): Eukaryota > Metazoa > Chordata > Actinopteri > Perciformes > Percidae > Sander > Sander lucioperca. Next base: position 29,019,594 of record NC_050194.1, on the reverse strand, counting down.
CTTTAAGTATTTTTGTAAACTACAACACGCTCACAACACAGCATACTCACAACAAATTAGTATCTGAATGCAACTGGAGCAGAGCTTTACACACTTTTCAAGTATGCCAGTAGTCATTAGTCTTTGCTTAATTATTTAATTGGAAAGTATCCATTACTCACTGGAAATGCTCTGGGTCTTTATTGTACTTTAAAGACAGATTGCTGTATATTTGACTGCCTACATGACTGCAAACAACTGTTTTATAAACAGTGTTTCTGTGCTTAGCTGCAAGCTGGTAACCATTGCCCCCCCACTATTATATTTTATGCAATACGTATTTTGTATTCTATCACCCCAAAAAAACCCTCATGCTGTAGAATCATTACTTTTCCATAACAATTTAAAGAGCTGAATAAAAGCATTCTTACACACTTCCTTTCCTCTTTCTTCTAGTGTCAGACAGCACTAGAACAATATGCCAACAGTTAAGTGAATCCTAGGCAAGAATGTGTGTGCCACTGCTTTGCATGTGTGTGTTTCTGACTTTTCTCCATTTTGCAACAGAACAGTGAACGTGAGCCGGGTTGACAGGATTTACAACAGCACCCAATGCACCCAATGAGCACTCAGTGAGTTTTTTTAACTCTAGGTAGCCTGACTCACAGACTGCTGCACAGTCACAGATGGAAAGAGATGGAGATAGTTGTGGAGAGGGAGAGAGTCCAATTTCTATACCACAGCTGGCACTTTTTAAAGGATCTTAGAGTTGCTTGAGGCAATATTTTTGTGTAAAATCCAAACATCTGTTGTATCAGCCTAAATCACAGATTTTGTCTTCAACATAGAGGAGTGTAATTAACACACAGCAGACTGTGCCTACATGCCCAAATAACTTCTTTGGAGTGGTTTGAGTTGGAAATTGTGTCCACACAGGAGTTGTCAGAACTCTTAAAGATCAGTGAGTGATGACTCCATCCAGAGAGAAGTGGACTCTATTCCCCTAAAAAAGCACTATATTGCAGCTGGTAGGCATGTTCATGTTGTAAGCCATGTTCAAGTCAGTGACATGATGTTACAAGATCTGAGTGTGGAATTTTCACAATTGAAATGGCCTCCCTTTGCAGTGAAATTTGATTCAAATTTGTTCAATGTAGCACAACCGATGTTGGATTTTTAAGACCGACACCAACATCAATAGTTAAAAGTTAAAAACTTTAGATAATATATTGGATGATATATGATTTCTAACATTAACACACACACATTTTTTGTACGACCGTGGTTTAGGTGTGTGTGTGATGGTTCATCCAATCACCTGTGCCTGCCCTTCACTGCCCCACAGTTTCCAATGACGGCTTCTCAGATGGTTCTGTGTAACAAAATCATCTGGAAATCAGGTTATCAAAACACATCTACATGGGTGACATCAGCCCACATCCATTTTTGTTTTATCATGTTCTACACAGGACCTTAATAGCCCTGTAAAAGGTATTAAACTGGGTATATTGTTTTACTTTTAAAATGTTCAAGGATTTTTTTAAGATTCACATTGACTCTCTATTATTTATTCACTCTCATTCTAATCAAAAGGTATATACAGCACAATTTAATTATTAAAGACATGTCAAATGGTAAAGACATAATAGTCTCGCATTGGCAGATCTCCACAGCGCTGTGGAGGAGGGTCTGGCTAGTCCACACAGCATTCCTTGATAGGAAAAAAAAGTGCTCTGGTTTATTGGCATTTCTTTAAACCAATCACAATCGTCTTGGGCGGAGCTTAGCGCTGGACGCAGGTACGGTGCCTCTGCTAAATAGCCTCGGGAAGGAACTTGTTTTGGGGAAACGTGTACATAGGAAGGCGAGCTCTGGAATTAAAATGGCTGTAAAGTGTGTGATGAGAATTTTACTCAAAAAAAAAAAGATGAATTAATTAGATTGTCGGTTCTAGCTCGGAGGATGTTTCCTGAATCGACCGGAGTTTAGAATGCCATGTGAGGGACATCCAGCTGAGAATGAGGGAGAACTCTCCTGTAAATGAAATGTTGCCGATATAGACTGAAGACATAATTACGTTGTTTTTATTGGTTTTACACTGTCTATGCCTGCATTATTACAGTCAGCTTCTCTCTATACAACCTGCCATCCCTTTCTGCATGGACTTTTTCCTTGAAAATGTCTCTTTCCACTCGCTCAACTTTTTCTCCTCTTTTCAGATCACATGATTGATTTTCAATTTCTCAATCCACCCCCCCTCCCCCCTCCTCCTCTCCATCCTTCTCCTCAGGAGTCTCTGTTTGAGAAGATCCTTTAAACATACACAGGTGAAGTATTAGAGGGCCCGGGTGATGAAGCCCTGCAGTTCTGGCCTCAGACTACAGCTAAAAAAAGAGAAATGTGCTGACTATGTGTATAGGGGGAATATGCATGTGTGACGGCAGCCTTACTATTGTGTTCATCTCACTACCAGATTTGATTGGTTTCAGTCAGAGTGTACATAAACCCACTCACTGTTTTCACCACACCCTCGACCTAGGAAGTCGCTAGGTGCATATTACTGCAGGGAGGCTAAACCCCTGATGCAGATGAGCGTTTGAAAATGTTTGAGAAAAATACAGTGATACCTTTAAGAGATGGTGAGAGGAATGACAGCAAATATGGGTGTCAGCGATGTTGAAGACGTACATGTGTGTGTGTGTGTGTGTGTGTGTGTGGTCTGCGGCAGGAACAGATTTATAGGTGTGTGTCCAGGCTGCAGTGTGCAGACATAAATAAGGCTGAGGGGAGAAAGCTCTCCATTGAACATAATCAAGTGGATCCTTCAGAGTGCAATTCATCTCTCTCTCTCTCTCTCTCTCTCTCTCTCATACTCACACTCTAACACACACACACGAGAAGAGGTCAACACCTGTAATGTCAACCTCCATTGCTTTTACTTTTCTTTGGCTGTGTATGTATGCAGTAACAGTATACACACACAAACATTTAAATGTGGAGCAAAATGTGAGGCAGCCTAATGAGGATGTCTGTGGCTATGAGCCAAACATCTCTTACCAGGGTGTCAGACTCCCTGAAATGCTCTCTCTCACTCTCTCACTCACACACGCACGCACGCACGCACGCACGCACGCACGCACGCACACACACACACACACACACACACACACACACACACACACACACACACACACACACACACACACACACACACACACACAGGATTCATTCAATTGATTTTCCTTTTATCTTCACATAAATCCATACTCACTGCAAACCCAGAAGAAAGAACTGGTTAAGAAAACAGATAAACAGCTATTGTAAAACCGTAGTTGATATATCTACTGTCCATGTCTCATTGTGCGAGTGGCAGAGCAACCAAAATTGTTGATCCCGCCCCAGAGATTAATTGACACGCAAGTGTCAGGCTGAAATAAGTATGCCATGATATAAATAAAAGTGGCCTTCACAGGAGAAAATCAATCCGCAGTGTATTAAAAAACAAGCTTTCAAATAGCATCCTTGGAATGCATTAAAACATGTTGAATATTTTAAAATGTTGGATTCTGATTGACACACCCACAGTCCAAACACATGTAGGTTAATTAGGTTAATTGCTGAGAATGTGAGTATGAATGGCCTCTACCTATAATACTTTTGTCTGGACAAAACAGAAACTTTAAAGTCATTTTTCTCAGTTTCACACTCTAGCGAGTTAAGGTCTTTTTCCTTTGTAGGGCAGTATTTATATTACATTTTATATTTAGTTATTACATTTCCTTATTTATTTTTCCTTATTTCTTAATATACTTCGTTGTCAATGTATTTATTTATAAACTGGTTTATTTGTTTTATTATCTATTATATTAATACAAATACATCTAGTCTTCAATATTTACTCACTGGTCAAATAGATTATTATTTTGTTGTTATTTTTGTTGAACAGCATTACTGATATGCTGATGTAAATTTGTCAGTAAGTTGATGAGACTAAACATGTGACCCCAAATACACTTGTACTTTTATTTGTGTAAACAAATTCACATTAATGATTATTTTAATTTAATTATGTAATTTAAGATCATTTGTTGGGCATTTTAGCTTTTATTAGACAGGGCAGCTGTATACAGGAAAGGAGAGAGAGAGAGAGAGAGAGAGAGATAAAGAGAGAGAGAGAGAGAGATAAAGAGAGAGAGAGAGAGAGAGAGAGAGAGAGAGAGAGACAGAGAGAGAGAGAGAGAGAGACAGAGAGACAGAGAGACAGAGAGAGAGAGAGAGAGAGACAGAGAGAGAGAGAGAGAGAGAGACAGAGACACACAGAGAGAGAGAGACAGAGAGAGAGACACAGAGAGAGAGAGAGACAGAGAGAGAGAGAGAGAGAGAGAGAGAGAGACACAGAGAGAGAGAGAGACAGAGACAGAGAGAGAGAGAGAGAGAGACAGAGAGGGGGGGGGGGGGACAGTCAGCAAATGGCCGCAGGTCGGACTCGAACCCTGAGCCACTGCGTCGAGGACTGAGCCTCTGCATATGGGAATGATGTAATGTACAGTCTAAATGACATAATTAGTGCGCCTGGGTAGCTCACCTGGTAGATCAGACACCCTAATTATGTCATTTAGACACATTACATTACATCTAAGTTTGCATATTTTGCCAGAGAGAATTACAGAAGAAGCTGTTTCAAGTACTTCACTCCTGAGTGGACAGAGTTTAGTGAAGAGTTGTAGACATGTAGGCAGACAAATCTACAATAATCTGTCTTCCAAAGGTGCCCGCTTAAAGTAAAGTGAAATCTAGTGGTGAAACAAAAAATTGATTATGATGTTCCATAATATTCATTTACAATACCGTACTTTGAGGAATACCAGCTTTTCTACAAAACCCTTCTTTGTGTTGTCTAAACACAAGTAACTTCCTTAAATACAGAGATTATGAGATTTGATGCACACTTCCAGTAGGACTACTTGACAGTTTACGTAATACTGTGTGCTGCAGACACATTTTGGTTGGTACCAAAAACCAATGTCTAAAATGAACCGCTCTGATGGCATTTTCATCTGAAAAGAAAGAGCTGAATTCCTTTAAAAAATATGAGCCACAGTGAGCAGCATCACAGCCTTCCACACCTCTTCCATTCATATAAAATAAAATAAAAGCCAAATCATTTAAACAACAAAAATGTCAGACATGAATTATCCAATGTCAGACATGAATTAAAAATCAGGAATGCTATTAATGTGAGTAACATGGCTAAAGGCTACGCAGACAGACTTAATCAAAAGCCAGCAATTTTGCTCAAGGTTTATTACTCTGCATGGCTTTAGGCAACGCTGGAATTGTTCTCTTAATATTCTTTAAAAATAACTTGCTCAAAAGAAGAAGAAACAAATTGTATGCATTTATAGTACAACCCAAGTGGAATCATGATATAATTATTATTAAAGAAGCATTACTGTAAAAGATCTAAGGCAGTGGTGTATAATGTATTGTAGTGGGTATACTGTACTGTATATTAGCCAGAATCTGCCTTTGGAGGAAGGGGGGGGCCATAGTTGGGGGTCTGGGTGTCCTTCCCTAAGTTTTGAGCATCAATGACTTCATTTCCTGTATTCAAATCCACTTTTATGCACCAATTTAAGGTGGAAATACCTTTATTTGAAGAATGAGAAGCATGTGAAGAAGAAAAACACAGATGGCAATTCAAAATATATCAAAAATATAATGGAAAGTATGTTGTTGCGTGTCATTGGGCATTTTTAAGTGGGTAAATGGAAATCCTGGAGCTTTCTTAGAGGGTATACTGCGTATAGCTGCGTATCACGTAGACTACACCACTGGTCTAAGGCCTCACTTGATGTCACTTTGTCAGTGACCTGTATGAACTGTAACAACTTTGCGTTACATTCTGAAAAATCTAAGTAAATGTAAAGTATCTTGAAACTGATCGTAAATTCAACTTATGTGTTGTCGACTGACCTACAATGACCTAATATGAAATGTAAATGCGAATGAACAAAGTGGTACAATGATCTCCCTAAAATCACCGAACGGAAGGCTGGAACTTTGCAGACTTCTTTTCCTAAAAGAAAGATTAGAAGATTAGAATACTGCACCCAATGTGAATTATTTTACTTGATGTCAATGTAGAGGAGTTACTGGACACACACTGGTGACCTGCAATTACTGTATGTGCGAGAACAAATTATTACCAAACAAGCTAAGACAAAGTGAATCAAATATGGATCTTTAAAATAAAGGGTACTATGACATTTTCTGCTGACCCTCTGCATATCAGAGTGCACTCCTGCACAAGAAGTGACTTTCAGTAAATCTCTATAATATACTTTGGGGACATGACTTGTGAAAATGAGCTGAACTCGTATGTTCAGCTGACAATTTACAGCCATATTTTCCAAGCTCCCTTTATCACTGGAACAGCTTGTTCATCCAGCCTTTCAGCATTCTGCACTCTTCCACTGCAGCCGCTTAGTTTCAACATTTGAGGTAATGGCACCACCAATCTCTAAAAATACAGACAAAGATGATGTCCCATTTAGAAGATTATCACAAATGGAATGGAAGTGTGTTCTTTGTGATATGCTGATGTCACTGTTGGTGTCTGTATTTTAACCCAATCACATATCTAATATCAAAATAGAATCAGATTTGTGTTAACTGTTCAAATAAAGTGCTGGATGCCATGTGCCAGAGTCCATAATGTCCACATGGATTTACAAGGACAAAACAACATGAATGCAGTCCTTTTTTTTTGACTTCTTCCAAATCATTTTTTCCCTGAACAAGAGCCCAAGTCCTACTGAAAGCGCTGGCAAAGCAAACGGTGCCAGAGAATACAGAGAATTAAACTGCTGAGGAAAATATTTTGGAAGAGAGAGTGTTTGCTGTGATTTGCAGAACACCTGTTTCTGAACAACTCCGGCCACGCGCTACAAAACCTCTCTGAATGCGTATTAACAGTTCACGGTTCCGTTAAAGCCCTTGTTCACATGCAAATCCTGCTCTCGCTCCCTTCTGAAAGCCTCTGCCGCCGCGTTGTCTTCACAAACACACACGACAACACACATTTTCTCACGGACTCGTCACTGTGTTCAACACCAATGTCTCTCTCTCACTGTCTCCCATCTTTTTCTCTATCCATCTCTCATTCTTGTGTAGAGGAGGGATTAGGCCTCAGGACAAAAAGACTTATCTGTGCTGTCAGTACAACACTCCAGACAATACCAACACACACACTCACACGACAGTAGTACATTCACTTTTAAACCTACAACGATGCTCTCTAAAAACATCTTGTAGGTGCAACAAGCTACAGTAGTGATACAATTCATCACGGGCTATGATAACAACACTGCTTGAAGAGATTAGGCGGTGTGTGAAATACTGTACTAATTCTACCACAAAGACGCAGTGGAACCTCAAAATGGTGTTTTGTATGCATGAGGGGAGCTGATTTCAGAGGCGAAACTTTTTGAATGGCGTCTGACAATCAGGAGAGTGAGTGTGTGTGTGTGTGTGTATGTGTGTGTGATAAATTACAGAAACAGTTATAGGGTAAAGTGTAATGTTCTCTAATGAAAATGGATGTTTATGAGAAAAAGAAAGATGTTAATGGAATATGTCATTCAGAATGAATTGTTATTGTAGAAATGATTGGGTGATGATGATGAAACAGTCAGCAATTAGACTGTGGAGGTTTATTCTCCATAAGTTTTCATTCTGAGCGGACAGCCACATTTTTCCTTTAGGATCAAACTGTTCAGTTTTTTTTGTTACTCTTCTGTTCTTGACATAATCTGTAAATTGTGGCAAGGTTGTAAATGTTAGAAAATGTCAGCCACACATGTTCGCATATCAACATACAAGCCCTTAAAGCCTGTGTATCTCCCTGTGTAAAATTAGAGTCCATGGGGGATCTATATGCAAATATTTCCACCCTACATGCTAAGATCACTACAGAACCTTACAACTGCACATACACAGCATAGTCCACTTGCATGGACCTGACAGTGCTCAGATATGCCCACACTCATTACACACACTGCCTGGATATTGTCTTTTGTAAAAAGAATAAAAAAGAATGAAGCCAACTTTCTCCCACCTCTGCCTCCACACTGCAGCAGCAGCAGCAGTGGTTCCTGATGTCTTGCTGCTTGCTGCTGTTGCTCCATGCTGAGAAGCCTCTTTGATGTAGACACACCCTGCCCAAGTGTCACCCACTAAATCCTCATTGTGAGAGTAAATCCCGAAAAAAGCCACAGATAACCTACACTTGACACTTCCCTTCAGAGCCTGGCAGCCTCCAACATACATTCCTTGATCCTCCAGGAACACATATTCTCTCTCTCACACACACACACACACACACACACACACACACACACACACACACACACACACACACACACACACACACACACACACACACACACACACCTGTGCAGATACTCATGGAAGTTATTGGTGCATTTGCCTCATACTTGATCTGTATTGTAACGTTCACACTGCTTGCAGCTGGAAACACATTTTTGAAAGGAACGTGCTTTTATTTTATGTGAAGTAACATATTCTCACACAGGAGAAAGTGGTTTACATATTAAAGATGTATACATTATGACAGAAAAGCTCAAACAAATTAATTGATATTAAACAAATCCAGGCAACTGCGATTGTTATGAACAGATAATCACTGGTTGTATATTGGAAAAGAGATCCCACGTTGGTACATGGCGTTCTAATACAATTTTCACAATTCTGCGGCGGTATTTAAGTGCGCCTGATTTTGACTTTGTGGCGTCTGACGAAGGAAAACAGAGCTGACAAAGCCACAGAGAAGCCACAGAAAGAAAGTGGCTTTCTAGAAATAATTACTTTGAGTGAGGAAGGGGAAAAAAAGAAGGCATGGCAGCAGTTATCATAATCCCTCTTTTTAAGAGGTTATCATAATCCCTCTTTTTAGTTCTCTCCTCGCCACCCTCCTACCTCTTTTCTCTGCTGTCCTCAGCATCAACACTGTGCAACAATGCACCTCTGATATATTCTCCAGTCCTCCCTTCTAACACTATTTGAGAGAAGTGGAAACACTAAAATGAACTAATGGAGGGGGAGTGAAGATACATTTCTAGACCAGTGCTGGGAAATACCACTCAAGAAGCGTGGCATTGTTTTTAGTTCAGAATATAGATCAGACATAAAGATAAAATATTACTAATATACTTATGTAAGGGAAAAGTAAGGCAAAGAGCAGATGGCAAAAGGAGAAAAAAGTAAAACACACCACACTGCGGTGTGTCTGTTCGTCTGCAGCTCATTTAGTGTGAAAAGTCTACATACATCTGGTGAAAAAACCTTATGCATGCCAGCAGTCCACATAGTATGATGTATGTAATGTGGTTCCAATCAAAATGCAATACGTTTCCCACACAAAATTAAGAATTGCCTTTGGAAAAGTGTAACCACAACCAGAAACGCTGATGTTGCAACAACAACAAAAAACACACACACACACACACACACACACACATGCGCACACACACATGCGCACACACACACACACACACACACACACACACACACACACACACACACACACACACACACAATACATTAAAAAGAAATACAATGATAAAGACATTTGCATTACAAGCTTATTACAATCTGTGTTTAGGCGCAGGTTTTGTAAGCGCTCATGCACTCCTTTCTTTTGTATTTCTATGTATGAGTCAGTTCCATACCCACCTTTACATGTCTACACTTTTACACATCTATGAATGCGTGTACACACATACACACAGCACACTCTGCAGCTTCACACTGAGGAATACAATGTGACTCCAGCCAACAATTTGAAAGTGATCATGTGCATCTCCCATGCATTTCTACTGTATTCCTGCTGTAAACTCTGTACAGTGTCCACCTGTCTACTGTATATAAGACAACCCAGTTCAGTTAGTTAGGAAACAGCTCCCTCAATAGTGAGTGAATGGAGAAAAGCATGTATATACAGTACAGTACTCACGGTGGTGAGGAGTGCTGCTTTCTTTCAGTCTGCTCAGTCCTGCCTCTGGATGTCTCTCTCTCTCTCCCTTTCTATCTGGTTATCTGTCTCTCTCTCTTCGTTTTTACTGCTATCGCTGCTCTGGATGCACACACACACTCGCCACTGCTAACACACACTCTACTCTGTTATACCGCTCTGCTGAACGAACTGCTCTGAGCAAGAGATGGAGAGAGAGAGAGAGAGAGAGAGAGAGAGAGAGAGAGAGGAGGAGCACGGAGCATTAGAGAGAGGAGAAGGAAACCAAGATATATGTGTGTGTGTGTGTGTGTGTGCGTCATTGTTTTACAGTATGGTAGAGCTGGTTTATGGTGCGAGCCAGCGAGTGAGCAAAAACACACATAAACACTGCACTATACATGCCATAGTGTAAATTGGTGTGGATGCATCCATAAATGTCTATACAAACACTAAGCGGGGTATGTGTGGTAAAGAGAGAAGAAGAGTCACACACACTTATGTCTCTGAACACATCATAATGCAAGCAGGAGCTTATGATTGGAAGAAAGAGAAAGATGAGGAACAGGGCAGAGAGATAAGGCAAAGACCTCTGCTGTCAGTGTGTGTGTGTGTGTGTGTGTGTGTGTGTGTGTGTGTGTGTGTGTGTGTGTCTTTTAGTGAGACTTAACTCTGCATACCATGACAGCTACTGAAACTCTGAGAAAACAAGCCTTCCTGCCTCACTTCTGATCTCCATCACCTCATCCTGACACATTCTATCCTTCCACATCTTTGCATACCAAAATATATACCTCCAAATCATGAAGGTTTTAATTCGAACATGTAAAAATAATACCATAAAAGCAAAAAGACCAAAAAAGAAAAAAAAAACAGTATTAACTCAACATGTCTGAAAAGGAATAGGAAAAAGCAGATATATAATCCTACCCCTTCTCTACTCATTAATAGTCATAATGGCTTCATATTTATATCATAACCTAACAACCGCGGCCCAGCATAACCTGTGTCACGACGCTGGTTAACAACTAGTTCAGTCAACCCAGGGTTTCCCAATCCAGAGACGCACGTGTTCACATAAAAGAGGCGGGGTTTGCACAGCACGACCAATCACAAACATCTACCAGAGCCGCATATTTTACATAAGAAGAGCAAACTATAATTCTACATAAATATGAAGAACACAGACACGGTTTTACAGGCAAAACGCAATACAGTCGCTGCTTCCTAAAACAGGAAGGAAAGCTATGTGTGGCATTGGCAACACACGGCTCAAGAAGCCAACAAATAGCCTATACCTATAACCTATCCGCTGAAAATCTTTATATATATATTTATATATATGAAATATCTTTCATAAAAATACCCATCAGGGAATGTTAACGGGGTTCTCGTTCTCTCTCTCTCTCTCTCTCTCTCTCTCTCTCTCTCTCTCTGTCTACCTGATCTTCTAAGAACGGTGACACTGTTATCAATCGAGTATTGATTGGTCAGTGACTGATCTCCAACTTAACCTGCTCCCGACCAGGTTAGGTGTTCAGCATAAGTTACCACGGCGATTGAACCCGGTAATAAGTGATCCACCGTCGTGATACACAAAACCCTGGGTTGAACCTGAAGTTACCTCGTTAACGCCAAATCTTGCTTCGTAGTACAGGCCTCTGGTCAAAGCCCTTCCTCTTCCCTGTACCTTGTGAAAACACATTTTTGTACTGCTTTTTGAACTGGGTCATGCTTGGACATTGCTTTAGCGATGCACTACATCCGTTCCACAGCTTCACGCCACATACAAAAACTTGTTAATGTTGTACAGACACAAAGATGTTTAAGGTAGAATTCTCTACTGAAATTATATACCCATCTCTATTAAAAAAACTATTTTTGAATATTGCCAGGGAGTAGGTGGTTTATTTCTTTATGCAATATTTGTGCTGTTCGAAAATGAACCAGATCAGAGAATTTCAATGTTTTTGAATAGAATAGTGAATTTCTGTGGTCTCTAACTGGTGGTCTTTTTTTTTTGCAATATAGATAGTGATGATAGTGTACATTTATAAGTATTGCCCCAAACCTCCGCACAGTAATTTAAATATGGTCATACCAGTGGCAGTAAAGAATGAGTCATTTTTGGTCCTGAACGTGTTTTGCCCCATTGACTCAGTACTGAAATGCTTCTTGAAAGTTTATTGTGTATGTTAATGTAGAGTTTTCTCCAGGTTTTGTTCCTGTGTCATTTTATCAGTGTTACAGTCCGGTGTCTTTGAGTCAGGTCATATACAGCTTCTGCTGTTTCCCAGCACATTAATTGAAGGTAAACTTAGCAATTAACTAGATAAACTAATGCAGCTACACTGGTCCAATTTAGAGATGATTGGCTTCACTGCTTTATAAGGAAAATTAGGCAATGATGAGGTGGCTATTGCACCAAGAATTAGCTGAAAGATTGGGTTGAGTGCGTGTTCACCTGTGACATTCACACTGTGCTGGCTTTTAAAATGATCATTGTTAATTTTTCTAAAATAATACATAACATTGAACTGCTCAACTCTCACCTCACTTTGTGAACAGCCTGATCCAGCCCCTCAGTTGCCCACTCAGTGCCCAGATTTGTCCAGGGATTCACACATCTGGAGCTGCCATCATCAACAGCAGGTTGCTAGATGAAGAAACAACCGAGCCAATCATCACCTTTACAGGAAGGGCAATGAGTGGTGTCAGCATCATGGTGTGTCACAGATGACCATTATCTTATCGTTACATCATATTCATGTGATTTTTCTGTAAGGGTTGGTTGGCAAGGTGCTACCAAACGCTAAACAAGACTTTTTAGGCAACCAAAATATTTGTAAAAACACACTTTCAAAGTTTAAGACGAAGACAAGAACATGGTCACCAAAATAAAAAAACATATCCACAGTATGCTTGAATATACCTACAATTGCATTGTTTCTAGTCATAATTCTAATTGTAGATTTCTGAAATTGCATTTTTACTAGTCATTTTGCAAATTGTGGATATCCGTAATCAGATCTGTACTAGTCAAAATGCATTTTAAATATTCAAAATTGCATCATGGATATCTGGAATGGTTTTCCATAGCTGCAACGTTCTTTTTGACTAGGAAGAATTAAATTACGGATATCTGCAATAGATATCCAGTCTAGTTGTGATGGCCTAGGCCACACAAGTTAAAACAGCCAGCAATGGTAGTATGGTACACAATTTCACCCTATGCTGTTTAGTACACACATTAATTTATTGTGCAGTCAACCACATCCCAAACAATTCAGGCATCTAAACAAACACATTACACTGTTTGGTTAATTCATAATCTACGTTTATTTCCTTCAGCTTTACATGGTTTAAATGGAGTGCACTCTTTTCTACATTGTAAGGTTTTCTGTTATATTAATCATTATTTTCTGTCTTGTTATCATGCTGGTGGTGAGGTTCTTCCTGGTGCAGAAAAGGTGAGGCCAAGGGTGAAGGACTGTTATATACTATGGCCTGCCAATTGGGCCGTACCATCGGCTACCATACTGGAAGGGGGATTTAGGTTTAGGTTGGGTTTATATGTATTTGTTGCAATTATGTCGATTTTGGTTTTCCCCGTGTAATTACACTGGTCCTATTAAATAAGGCCACGCATCATACAGATGTCTTTTGATCATTTATTTCCACCTTTTCGTCGTAAGACACCGTGAAAACTACAAGAAAAATAAACACATAAAATACAATTAGTCAAATATACTTCTTTCAGTCATTTTACAGTCTCTTAAGCACATTTCCTTAAGTAGACGGGCCCCACAATGTTAGCGTCACAACAGTACAGAAAGAGCATTAAGTGCAAAGAAATTACAACAAATATTAAACACAAATATGTCAAGGCTAAAATACAAAAAGAACAATTACCGTGTGCGCCTCTTGGACCGTGTAAAATCTTTGTTTGAGGCCGTACATTTTTTCTCTGCAGCCACGTTGGCTCTCTCTCTGTATTCCTCTCACCCACAATGCAACAGGTGAGGCCTTCGCTAAACTCTGGTCATTTGACCTCAACGTCAAAAATGACATTTGTAATAAAGTAACAATTTAAACAAACAATATTTTTAAGGTAAAATATTTTAGTACAGTTTTAAATCCAACATCCCTTTTTAAACTCTTATTTATTAAATTTTTAATGTTTTTAATTACTGTATGAATTCAAACACTAATGAAATTACCAAAATATAGACTTAAACATGAAAACTCAGTAACACTGTCCCTCAGACAGTTACACCCCGTGTGTGTAATTTGGTTTGGCCATGTCCGTATATATGTCCCCTTTTGTTCAGGTCAGTTTATTGAGTTAATATCTTGTTTTGTTGTTGCTATTTTTGGGTTACTTTATATTGTGTTGACCTCTTTTATATTTTTGGGGTAAATAAAAACCCATTTTTCAACAAACTCCTGTTTTTCCTCATTGCTTTACTGCTTGGTCTCTGACACTAGTTATTAAATGTTAAAATGGCTTGCCATAATCGCCCTACGCCTTCTAGAAGGCCACTGACATTTAGACAGTTCAGTGAGAGCGAAGTGTGAAATGAGTATGGCTACTACGGGAGAAGACAACGACATTGTAGCTAGCTTGAAAGCATTGCCTTTTTCGCTTTCGAAGATAAGCGATCAATAATCCAAAATTGAAGACCAACTCCAGCATTGGAATTACTGGAAGGTGAAAAGCTTTGAAGGGCATTTTAAGGCTGGGATCCCGTGGATGACTAACAGGTTGCGTTGTTGAAGTTGCCTGCTTTTTTCCACGGATAAATTGTCGGCTTGGGAAAGTGGATATACTAGCCTGACTAACCTAACAAAGTCAGTCCATCGTCACCAGGATTCTGCTGCACACCTGCAAGCTACGGTGAGTTTAAAAACAATTGGGGATGTCAGAGTAGATCTTCAGCTGAATGAGCAGCATCGCAACCAAATTGTTGCTTTTGTCAAGGCATCTCATACCTGGTTATTATGACACTTGGCTAATTTAGGCCAACTATACTCAAAATTATGGCTTTTTTGGTATTCTGCATATGCTTTTGTTGCGACTTATAAAGCTCATGCCATATTTTGCATTGTGAAGGTGGATTTTATCATTATTTCTATTCTAAGTATGGAGAAAGACATCCAATGGATTCTGGATTTTTGGATTTGAATGGAGTTTGAGGCAATGTGTTGCTGCCGATGATTGTGTGTGCGCGTATTTGATTGTGTGAGTTTCATTAAAGAAGCTCATGAAGTCATCACTACTCAGAGCTATAGGAATAGATGGCTCAACAGAGCTGTGACTCTCTGTCAGTCTGGCTACAGTGCTGAAAAGAAACCTTGGGTTGTTCTTATTTTCTTCTATTAGTGATGAGTAATAGTCTGATCTGGCATTTCTGAGGGCCTTCCTATAGGTTTTCAGACTGTCTTGCCAGTCTAAATGAGATTCTTCCAGGTTGGAGGAACGCCATTTACTTTCAAGTTTTCGCGAGGTTTGTTTTAATTTGCAGGTTTGGGAGTTATACCGAGGTTCCTGTGTTTCATCATCTTCTTTTTGAGAGGAGCAACAAAGTCGAATGTCGTTCGCAGTCAGCCTGCAGCACTGTCTAAAAAATCATCAATTTGGGAGGGACATATTTAAATACTGAGGCATGGCATTGAAATAAATGCCAATGGAATTACTTCCTTGAATTTAGCTACAGCACTTTCAGATAGACATCTTGTGTAGAAACTTTTACCTAATGGCGTATAGCCAGGTATGAACCACCACTTTCATCTGCTCAGTTTAATAAAACTAATATGCAATCTATAAAATGGATGTTGTCTGTTGTTTTGTGACTAAGAGTTGGCGGTGGGTAGGGGTAACGGCTCTTGACACTGAATATGAAACCAGGTAAATGCGACTCCACAAAGCTAACAGCAGGGCTATTCAACTATACTGTTCAAGGGGACACATTTTGGGAAAGCTTAGTGGCCGGGGGCTGGACATTTCCCTGAGCTATTATCAACAAAATAAATCACATTCCTGACATCAAAACACTGAGTGAAGTTTGGAATGAATGAAGAATGCAGACATCATCACGGTCCGATGACATCATGGACATGCTTAATCACTGGCCATTTGGATGTACCGCTGGTAGAGAGAGAGGTTCTGGTTTGTCTCCGCCAGCAGCTCAAGTTTGCAAGAATTTGCCAACTTTTAAGATTTGTGACAAACTAAGATAAACAGACTGCATACAGACTTCATCTTGAGGCATCTTACACCAAAAACACACTGCAGCAATCGTTTCGGCATTTCCTCTATTTCTTCTGCGAGCCACAAGCAAATGTGTCAAGCCGGGTAGGTATTTACATGCAGGAAGGTCACAGGGAGGCCGGATACATTACAAAATAAAACAATTTTTTTTGTCTTGACTTCTCATCTGTGTCTAGAGCGAGACAGGCGATCTGCAGGCACACAAAGAGAGACAGACGGATGGACAGACAGAGAGTGACACACACACACACACACACACACACACACACACTCACACACAACCAAACACAACCACTCTCAGAGAGAGAGACAGAGAGAGAGAGAGAGAGAGAGAGAGAGAGAGAGAGAGAGAGAGAGAGAGAGACAGAGAGACAGAGAGAGAGAGAGAGAGAGAGAGAGAGAGAGAGAGAGAGAGAGACAGAGAGAGAGAGAGAGAGAGAGAGAGAGAGAGCTGTTTTATAGAGTGGAGAGGAGCAGGATCGCTTTGTGACCACCGTGGAGAAATCCATGTCTGGTATGAATAGCCAGGGGTACGCTTCAGGAACACACCCTCTCACAGTAATTTATTCTGCTGAGTAGGTCACTAGAGGTTGTCCATCACAGATAGTTAGCACCTCAACTCAACATAGGCTGAGGTGAGACACTCTGCAGCCCATCTGAATGCTCCCTCTACCTCATACCCTCCCCTCCCTGTAGGTTAGCTGCTGGGGTTAACACCTCCGAGCAGGTACGATACCTGCTAATGGGGCCAGCACTGGCCTTTGAGTAGAGCCATCCTTCCAACCTTTAGAGAGAAACTCACAACCTGGAGTATTACCTTTGTTTCCCCTCCCGTTTCAGCACTTGTCGAAGGTTGCAGAGCAAGGTGATATGATGAAAGTGAGGTCTTGTTATTCTGAGGGGCTTCAAAGACAGCTACCAGGCTCCTCTCCTGTGGAACCAGCTCCCAACTTGGGTTCGGGGGGCTGACACCGTCGCCACATTTAAGAATAAACTGAAAACCATCATCTTTGATAAAGCTTATAGTTAGGGAGTGAGGAGTTGCAGCATAGTAGAGTAGAGTAGAGGGAGGCAGGAAGTACAAGCCCGTTCCGGCAGGGGAGAGTACGAGCCCGGTCCAGGGCCCCTCTCTTTAGCCTGCCTCTCTTAGTTATGCTATTATAACTCTAGACTGCTGTGGGAAGCTCCTTCCAAGGACACAATGAGCCGCTCCCTCTTCTCTCTTTTCACTTGTCTCCTTTTGTGTGCATCTTAGTCCCAGAAATGCCTGTTACTAACCTAGCTCTGGGGAGTTTTCTCCCCGGAGTCCCTTTGCTTCTTCTTCACCCAGAACATCGCCTTGGAATTGGGTGGCACCTACACCGGGGTCCTGGGTGCAGCTGACGCTATGGACTTACTACACCCTGCTACGCTCTGCGTTTCCCCGCAGTGTCCGACTGCGTCCTGCCGCGTCCAACCGCGTCCAACCGCGTCCACCCAGGCTGCTGTGCCACACTACACCCCGTAACGCCCTGCTGTGCCCTACTATGACATGAACTACTATGACTACCATTGTGATCACTGCTTCACTATCTTTATTATGACTATTATTGCCACCATTCACCACTCCCCCAACTGGTGCCGTCAGACACCGCCTACCAAGAGTCTGGGTCTGTCCGAGGTTTCTTCCTAACAAAAAAGGGAGTTTTTCCTCGCCACTGTCGCAATAGCTACTGCTAATGCTTGCTCTTGAGGCAACCACTGTAATAGTTGGGGCTTCGTAAACTACAGAGTGTGGTCTAGACCTACTCTATCTGTAAAGTGTCTCGAGATAACTCTTGTTATGATTTGATACTATAAATAAAATTGAATTGAATTGAATTGAATTGAATTGAAAGACGGCACTGTTGACGACAGCTTGCATGAGGAACAATATTATATATTATATAATATTCAATAATATTGAAATCTCTCTGTCTCTCAATTTCTTTCTCTCGGTTTTTCTCTGTCTCTTTACCTCTCTCATCCAGCCCCCACAATAAAGGGTCATGGGATTGTGTGGGTGGCATCGGTAAATAGATAATCATCTCCCTTGGCAAAATAGACATACAAACACACGCATCCTCACACGCACCGGGCAGGATTGTGTATGCCCCCACACTTACACACTCTTCAAACAGGTCTTCTCTCTTTTCTAGATTAGTAAATTGGAGAATGACGGAGTGATAAGTAGGCAGGGGTTTTGCAATGCAACTGGCAGAAGCAGCACTACAGACATACACAACTAAATAATGAAGCCCCATTTATTATTACTGCACATGGAACAAGCTGGGAGCTGTTTGAAGTGCTCTGGCTTCCCCTTCATCTCCTCTCCGTCTGTCTCTCTCTCCCTTTAATTCTGTCCTTTTTATTCCTTCCGTCTCTATCTCTAAGTCACGCTCTGTCTTCTTCCTTGTTCTCTCTCCCTCCTTTTTGTTTCCCTGTCTCTTGGATGAGCTTATCATTTTGAAAAACAACAGCCTATTTTTTCAGCAGTGTATGCTTATAAAAAATGTTGTCCTAAGGTAAGATAACTTAATTCAGCCATGTAGGGAAATGACGTAAGTGCAGGAGCAAAAGTAAAATTTATCAGAAGAGGGATTGAATCAGAATCCATAACATGATTCATGATCAAAATGTATTTAATTACAAAGAACATGATTACTCACTGACTTGCTGGTGACAGTTTCTATACTAGCTACATAACAGACCTGCGAACTCTAGAGTAGTGGATAAATGTGGAAAGATATGAAACTAAAATTAGGTAGAGGTGGTCTGGGGGCATTTTCCCCCGGAAGAAAGTTTTAGTGATTTTAATACGCAAATAAGGCTTTTTGGAGCCTTTGGAATGAGAAAACAACATCTTGGTTTAATAAACAAATAGGTTTACTTGCTTGATAATAATAATATAATAATATAATATTATAATATATATATATATATATATATATATATATATATATATATATATATATATATATATATATATATATATATATTGTTGGATTATAATTATTGTTGCATTAATTTATTCATTTTAATGTTGCAGCTGGTGAATGTGGAAGTAATTTAATTTATTTAGCCTATATATCTATAATATATAATTGTTTTACATACTGCTGGGTAGCTTATCAATTAATTAATTAATTAATTAATTGTTATTAACCAATAAATCCTTATTGATATCATAATGTCATAATTTATTTATTAAGTATATGTTGTATTATTAACCTGAATATGCAAATTAACTGGTAACTAAGGCTGTCAAATGTGGTGGAGTAAAAAGTATAATATTTGCCTCTGAGATGTAGGAGTATAAAGTAACAGAAAATAGAAATACTCAAGTACACTCTCAAATTTGTACTTAATTTGTACTTACTGCTACTTGTAAATGAAGGCTAGTTACTTTCCACTACTGGTAACTGAGTTGAGAAATGCCATGATTTAAGCTAATGCTAGCTATTTTAGTTAACATAACATATAAGAAAGGTGGCTTGAAACAGTCCGCAACATTATTTACGTTGCATTGTTCTCTAAAGGGCCTTTCAGACCAGGCTGTAGGTACTCAAACATGACTCACATGTACATGGACAATCATTCTCACGTAATTCACTTTAGGCTGAGCAAATAAAGTGCTACACTGTATCCTCTAAACACATGGTCCTTGCACCATTTTTTTTTAAGTCAAACTTAATGCTTTTCAGGACCTGTTTAAGGCCACCACAAATAAAGTTTAAGACCTAAAAGTGTTGGGCAAAAATATTTGATAGGAAAGAGAATATATTGAGTCATTAATAAGATTAACCAACTTAATAGCTTAATAATGTCCGTATAATCCTTGTGCATTCTCAAAAACAAAAATTATACAAGTAGATTCGAAAAGGCAATCTGATTGTTCAACTCAAATTAGCATGACAGCCAATACATCTGTGATGACAGCACACCCAGAGCCATTTGAGCACACCAGGCTCATCACTTGAAATATTTTTCCGCCATTTCCATGTCAACATCACAGAATTGAACTATAACTATTTTTGAAACATTTGTATTCATGTAAATAAATCAGGAACCACAGTGGAACACACATAAACTCTCCAACATATTTATATTTCAGTCAGGAACACTCTCATCATAGATTTAACCATTTATTGCAACAAATGGACATTGTTCATTGTATAAAAGTGGATATTCTTAATTTATTTCCTACAATTTAACTCTCAATATTTAGGTTGGTTTGATCAGAAATCGTGCTACTACTACTACTTGGAGTGAAGCTGAATGTTTCAACCGTTTTCCTTGGATTAGGGTGGCACCTAAATCATGGTGGCAGCTGTCGCCGTGGTCCTGCTCCGCGCCCTGCTATGCCCTGCAGTGCCCTGCTACACCCTGCTTTGCCCTGCTACACCCTGCTTTGCCCTGCTACGTCCTGCTATGCCCTGCAATGCCCTGCTACACCCTGTAACGCCCTGCAGTGCCCTGCTACGCCATGAACTACTACAACTACTATTTCTAGTCATAGTTACATTATCTTTTATTCTTTATTATCTATTATTGCCACTGTTCATCACACACCCAACCGGCACCTTCAGACACCGCCTACCAAGAGACCTACTGTTTGAGGTTTCAGACAGACCCAGTTTTTCCTCGCCAGTGTAGCACTAAATGCTTGCTCTTGAGGGAATAAGATAGATAGATAGATAGATAGATAGATAGATAGATAGATAGATAGATAGATAGATAGATAGATAAATAGATAGATAGATAGATAGATAGATAGATAGGTAGATAGATAGATAGATAGATAGATAGATAAATAGATAGATAGATAGATAGATAGATAGATAGATAGATAGATAGATAGATAGATAGATAGATAGATAGATAGATATAGACATACACACATACTCACTCACACACAAACCAAAAATACAAGAAATGTGTTAAGGTGTTAAAGCTGATATATGCTTGTAATTGTACCCCTGGTTGGGAATCAATGCACTGACAGCTTCATTCTGCACTGCAGTCTCAAAACAGCCTTAAAAAGCCTAAAAGTTGATCTCCTACGTAGGAGATAACAGTAGGTGTTGGCCAACTTTTTTTTTTTCACCTTTCCTTTAGAAAGGCTTCCTTTCTATTGAGGAAAAAGTGTGTGTGTGTGTGTGTGTGTGTGTGTGTGTGTCACTACTACATACTATGTGTATGTCACGCAGACATGCACCCTTGTGGTGAGTTTGAACTTTGGAATTCATCTTTTATTTGCATAACGCCTTAAGGTCTCCCATAGACATTAATTACTGTGATCTGTCGCGCCTCTTTCTGTCATTTTCTCTCCTCTCTCCCTCTCTATCTGCCTTCCTCTCAACTCAAGCACTTTTCCTTCTTAGCTAAAGGTCAGTGTTAATCACTGGCTGCAATAAAAGGGATATTTTTCTTATGAGAGTCCTGTTGTACTCTGTTTCCAATTAGCTCCAGCTTAAAAATACAGCTTCTTGGCACGGCCAGCGGCCGAGTGCATCCCCTATCTCACACACACACACACACGCACACGCACACGCACACACACACACACACACACACACACACACACACACACACACACACTGCTCTATTTGTGTGTCACTTTGAAACCTCTTCCTCTCTCACCAAACTTCCATTTACTCCCAGCAGAGGCAGTGGATAAAAATACCTCATTTTGAAGTAGCAGCCCCTGTGCTGGTGGCTACTCACACTGAAACTCATTTGTTCTACTGGAAACAAGACAGTCGAGGCTGCTATTCAATCAAAGCTACTAAAAACAAGTCAAAAGGCCATCTGTCATCCTCTACAAGTATGGATTAACTGCACCCAGAAGAAAATATCTCCACCACGAGGTCCTTTATAGTATATTGTCTAACACTGAGTTTAAGCCCTTGCTCTATTCTCTATCTTGCACAGAGCACACATATCACAACTGAAACAACGTCTGAGGTCAGGCCCATGAATACAACAGAAGGTGATGATACCTCAGGGTTTTAGGAAAACATTGGCTGTGTAATTCCTCACTTGTCAACTTCATGTGAGTTTCAACTCAATTTGCTTTTAATGGCTTTGCAAACTTTACCAAGTTACCAAAGTTTACAGTTTAACAGATCTCCCTGTGCTCCCCTAGAGAAGCCCCATATTCCTACAACGCCTGAGGTGTTAGAGGGAGAGAAATAAAGGGTCCCAAACCCCTCCACCAGTCATTTTAATTAACAACCCCATTTTAATTAAACATTGATTATCTGCTAATTAGCCCCTGATAGCTCCCAGATGTAAGTGGGAACGGGTACTAGATGTGACAGTCAGGAGGGCACAATGAAAAACTGGCACAACCAAATTGTGTTGCGGATCCCCCTAGGGCTGAATGTTTTTCGACTATAAATGATGCCTTCACGTCGCATTCTTCCTAATTGACGTCACTTTGATAGCTCCTGGATGAGGGATGCATATAAAATTGAGTGCAAGTGTGTGTTCTCATCAAATTTAGGCAATTTTCTGCCACAGCAAAACAATAAATATATTTTTTAAAAGAAGGAGAGTAGCTTTCTGGTAAATAAAAGTGAGTGTTAATAATAACACAGCTGGGTATTTGGGGGGAAATCTGCGCTAAGGGAAGTTTCTGTCTGAGACCTCACCATTAGATCATCCTCAAGTCAACACCAACTCACAGTCTGACTCTCATATCGGCAGAGTAATTGTCTCAGCACTTGAGTGAATATATGAGCACTCACTCTACACCCATCAAAAAATAATTACTTGTTCCCAGTCTGCCCTAAAGTCAGCTACTTTTAATAAGAAACAGGATACACAAAGCACATGCTAACTTGATTACAGAATGAACTTCCATAGCATGGAGTGCACTCTGTGGCACTAAACGGCAACTGAAAAAAGGAATAATCATCACTGTGTTGTTTTCATTCATTAAACATAAAAATACACAATACATGTATTCAACAGTTGACAACATGCTAAAAGCCATGGTGATTACCAACCAAGTGTTACATGAATTATATAGCACCCATGCAAATGGCAGCACATCAAATAAAGTCAGTAAATAAATGCATAACCATCACAAAGGCCCAAACTATGAATAATAAATACTGTTGTCTGCCTTTCAATTAGTTATTTGTGCCTTGAATAAACCCTGTGCCTGTTTGTCTGTGTGTGTATCCCCTGGGCCTGCATCGTCAACTGCCAAGACCAATAATTATACATATATTATCAAGACAACCACCCATGGATCAGCCCTCTCTCGGCTTCACTTTCCCTCTCTTTGAAATTTGGACCATGCAACATGGTAGACCTGAGGCCTGTACTACGAAGCAAGATTTGGCGTTAACGAGGTAACTTCAGGTTCAACCCAGGGTTTTGTGTATCACGACGGTGGATCACTTGTTACCGGGTTAAATGAGGTAACTCATGCTGAACACCTAACCTGGTCGGGAGCAGGTTAAGTTGGAGATCAGAGATCAACTGGTGTTAAAGCACCGCCTACTGACCAATCAATACTCGATTGATGTGGAGCCGAGAGAGAGAGAGAGAGAGAGAGAGAGAGAGAGAGAGAAAGAGACGCTCAGAAAAGTTTAAACATTTAGAGACCGACAACCCCGTTAACATTCCCTGATGGGTATTTTTATGAAAGATATAGATTTTCAGCGGATAGGTTATAGGTATAGGCTATTTGTCAGCTTCTTGAGCTGTGTGTTGCCAATGCCACACATTGGTTTGAATTATGTTTTTATATTTTTTATTTTCTCTCACGATCACTTCCCACTGCCAGGGTTGCAACTGAAATAATAGGCTAAAGCAACGGCAGTTTATGGAAAGGACAAGTGTAATTATGGTCAGATCTTGGTCCTGACTGATGGGGAAGTGATATTAATAAGCGTTGTGATTTACACATTTACAGCGTCGGCTATTTTTTTTGCCAGCTTTCCTTCCTGTTTTAGGAAGCAGCGACTGTATTGCGTTTTGCCTGTAAAACCGTGTCTGTGTTCTTCATATTTATGTAGAATTATAGTTTGCTCTTCTTATGTAAAATATGCGGCTCTGGTAGATGTTTGTGATTGGTCGTGCTGTGCAAACCCCGCCTCTTTTATGTGAACACGTGCGTCTCTGGATTGGGAAACCCTGGGTTGACTGAACTAGTTGTTAACCAGCGTCGTGACACAGGTTATGCTGGGCCGCGGTTGTTAGGTTAGGTGAAGCCGGGGAACAGAAAGAAATCCAGGACATGTTGATCTGGATTCATAGTACAGGCCTCTGGTTGGTTCTTTTGGTAAATGATTGTAAATATTTACTAGGAATATGTTTACGGCACTTACTATCTTACTGGGATGTTTTGGGACCAATTGGTGGGATTGCTGTGGATGAAGTACACACGGTGATACACTGGTAAGAGCAAATTTAACCATCTATCCAGCTAATTTAAATAGTTCACATTACTGTATTGAGTGAACAGTTAACTTTATTTAATATTATATGTGACACAGTGGCGAACCGTGGTTCTGGACCTTCAATGGGATGTCAGATCCCCACCTAGGGGTTAACAGAATTGTAGAACCCACTTATATCTGTTAAAATACTATAATTTACTTAACAATTTATTTTTCAACTCAATACTTGTTTGTTGTTCTTCCTGTCATTGAATGAACTGAGGTTTCCTTCCTCACTTGCTGACAACTTTCACGGTCGGCTTCATCTAGGGTCTAGTGGAATGTATCAGAGACGGTTTAGAACCGAGACGTCCCAACTCAAGCTAGTTTACTGTATCTGTGTCACGTGGGCTCCGCCCGTGCCACACCTCTTTAGGAGACTATCGGCAGGTCCTGAGTGTATTGATTCCAACGGGAGAAGTGAACGTGAACACAGATTATGAGCGATCCTTTTGCCCCATAGTCACCAAAGTAGATACAGGACCCATTTCTCACAAACCACATATCTCCAGAACATTCTGAAACTAAAATGTAATTTTTCAGATGGACAAATCAGGAGAAAATGAACTTTGTTTGAGACCTGTTTCTTTCTCAGGATCAATGTCTCGTGAGATGTGGCAACACAGAGAAGCTAACGTTAGCTAATGTTCGTGAACGCCCTAACAAAACTAATCTCCGTCATGCTAAATATGTCTTTAAGCTATGTAAATATCCAACGTTAGCAAAAGAACATGTTAATAAATTATTCAAATATAACTTTTCATTCATCAACATGACGTTCACTACACGTCCAAACGAGGCCACGCCTCTTTAGGAGACAGGAAGTGCGTACCATTGGCGATGCTTGAAATGTACTATCTTTAGTATAAATGATCTTTGAATGTATTCACGAATGCACGGAAGATGTGGGGAATTCATCCCACCCACAACTCATCAAATGTGATTGGCTAAGACACCTGTCACTATCAAATGCATGCCCCCATTCACTTGCATTACACAGGCATTTGGTCCAGCTACTGAAGGCCCTGCTTCACCAGGGGGAGTCACTTCACCCAGATACCAACAGAGGAAAAATTGTGATTGGTCCATTTCCCAGACCGCTATATTGAACCACTGTTTCCCAAAAATAAGTGAGTCCAAGTTAACAATAATCTAGACATTATTACTATTTCAGTGAATAAAAACTGAAAAATAAATACATGTAATAATTTAAGGGTTATAATCTAAGTTGTCATCTCAAACAATGCTAACTTTGCATTTAAAGTGTCATAATTTATCAAATGACACTTAATGACAACAGTCATAAACATTCCTAAAGACTCCTTTTTCATTTTTGTCATGTTATGATTAGGACGGTGTCACGTCAGTCTTTGAACCACGCGTCCACACTACTCTGGCGTTTCCAAGCCCCTAAAACGGAGATATTTGGAAACACTGCTGCCCCCATTTGGTTTGAAAACCTCGGGGTTGCTCTGTAGTCTGGACGGGCACAAATGGAGACCTTTGGAAACTACGAAGCACGTCAGTCAGTCTTATTGGTAAGGTAGGATGATATACCTTTCAGTAACAGTTCCACCTCAGCGTCGGTCCAAGCAAATAATCCCTGGTCTTACTTTTTGCCATTCTTTCTCCAAAGTATTTTCTGTATTTTCAACTTGTACATTCATGATTTTCAACCGCAGAGTAACGTCAAATAATCTACTTTCTGTTTACACAGGCATGTGCATGCCCAGTGTATGCGAATGGTCATTTGATATGCTTTGTCAGACGTGTTAATAAGGACGGGGATTAGATCTTCTACTGAAATTAAAACTCTTGTGTGGACAGAGATCGTTTTTGTCTCAAAACTCTGCTTGAAAATGAAAACAATGTAGTGTAGATGTAGCCTAAATAGCGGGGTTTCGCAGATGAGACACAAAACTATTTTGGCGCACCTTTAACCAAGTTCAGTTGCCTTTGATCTTAACCCTTCCTGGATACCATCCTGCAACAGAACAGTGATGAGGTGGTCACCCTATTTTTTTTTAATCTTTTTTACTTTGAATTTAAAACGGTGAGCAGTTTGTTTTGGGTCAGAGCAGCCAGCTGAAAGGTGTCATGTTCTGCCTCTTGTTTTAGGATAAAAGGAGGGGATAGAGAAAGGGGAGAAGGGGAAAATCAGCGAAGAGCAAGCATTCAAAGTGGGGAATCACATCACAAACTTGTATTGATCCGTGTTCCTACACAGTGTTTGGTGAGAAAAGATAGAGTAGAGAGTTAATGAGTGTTTGAGAGGGTGGAGGAGGCGAGATGAGGTGTATGTGTGTGTGTGTGTGTGTGTGTGTGTGTGTGCGTGTGTGGACACAGGGTGTGTCCATCAGTGTATGAGGAGAGTGAAAGAGAAACGAAGATGACTGGACTGAATTTCAGTTAAACGAAGTGAATTCCAACAAAATAAGTGGAATTAATCTGCTCATATTAACTGCAGGGGAATACAATGTATTTTATATAAATCAAGATTTAATATCTTTAATGCCTCTCAAATACTATTGTGACTGCTAATAAAAACATATTGTAAACCAATAGAGCAATATCTCTTTTTCTCTCAGACAAGTGTGTGCCTCTCTCTCTCACACACACTCACCTACATATACTATACACTCCTGTCCCCTCTCTGTTGTTAATTTCTCCCAGGGATCAGCGGTGATTACGGGCCCAATGGTGCGAGGCGCCGCATTGAGATGGCCAACAGAAAGATCGATTTCTGTTTTTACCAACTTAATTCAATGCAGGCTATTTAAACTGGCAGGGCAGGGAGAAATTAGATTGTATTTGCTGAGTATGGATTTTTGCCTTGTGAAAGCAGCAAGAGCAAAAGGGGAGGGAAGGGGGGCGACTTGACAAGACTCAACTCCCATTTTGGTGCGCCTCACACGTACCCGGGTAATCAGAGAGAATTACCTTCTATTGATTATTCAATATTTTCCCAGATCATGTTGTTTTCATCTCTACTAGAAGTCTTAACAGGTTACTGATACTCACTAATGGAGAGAAAGGGTAGTGGGGTAGCACAGCCAGGGTAACACACACACACACACACACACACACACACACACACACACACACACACACACACACACACACACACACACACACACCAGTGTCATGTAATGAAGACAGGAAATTAGTTGGCTCCATGTTCTCTTAGCACAGGGTGAAGTGGGCGTTTTCCAACAGTGATGAGAACAATAAATAGGTCTACCAATACTGACTTTTATTAAAAAGTAAAATGCAGGTTCTACTGTTTGTTAATTCTGTGTCAGTCTGTAAAACCTCCAACAAATCCTCATTGTTTCTTAAAGGACCACAGCTGTAATTATGCATGCTGTAGCCTATTTACTACAAATGATGTACTCATTCACTTACTGTTTAACATTTTGCAAGGCATGTCATAGTGTTTATGATATTTTAAATGTTGTTACTGCCGTCATTGCAGCTATTGGTTTCCACTCGTTTCCATGGATGGTATGGTAATCGACTTGAGCGAGACCAAAACAGAGTTAAAACTATGTTCAGGTAAACAATTCAATTCAGGGCAGGCTTTTTTTTATCAAAGCCCTTTGAGGCAAATTTGTGATTGGCGATAACTATATAAATAAAATTGACTTAACTTTCTGTAATATGTCAAGGTATGCTTGATTGATTTTCCAAATTCCATTGATTGTGTGTGTGTGTGTGTGTGTGTGTGTGTGTGTGTGTGCGTGTCCTTTGCATATCTCGAGAGCTGTTCATCCTATGTACTTAACAATTAGCGGATGTATTAATGGGGACCCAATGACTTCCTACATGTCGAATTATGCTGCAAATTGCCAGGATGCTGGCGCTATCACAACAAACTATGTTTTGTCCTGTAACTTTTGAACCATACGTCTCAGAGACAAACTTCTTTTTTGTCCTGGATTCTATGGATTTTCCGCCATTTTGAATTGTGTCCAAATCTGTTTTTTGATACTCCTCCTACAAATGTTGAGCAATGATCACCACATTTGGTACAGAACATCTCTGGACCAAGTCAGAAAAAATTACTTCTTATGCTTTTTTATGTTCCGTACAGTTTTGCTATGCATAGCCAGAATAATTCGCAAATGCCTATTAGTCCAAAACCTCTCAGTTCATTTTCCAATTCCTAGGGGCGTTCATCAATGGCACAGACCAAAATGCCTCTGGACACAATTGAAAAACACAACTAATCGAAACGACCAAACGTGACCTTCAACCAATCAGAGCAACCAAACGGCGTAGCTCTGAGCGACCTAATGCAATTTGGGGCGGTGCTTGGTCGGTTTTCAATCAGGAAAACATTTTTAAACTTTCTTATTACACTAAAATGTGTTTCTGAAGACATTTTAGGCAAGAAATATGCAATACATTAACAGAATTTTCATTTTTGATCAGCCCCCTAGGTTGACACTAAGTTTAATGTACCTGGTGTGTCGTGCTGGACGGAGAATGCCAGTACACTAACTACGTTGAAGCACGATAGTCCCCTGTCAGTCATCATCTTAAACCTGCATCATATGTGATAAACCAGTGTTTCCCATACATAGGTTTTACCTGGGCACACCGCCCAGGTAAAACTTGATTGAGACCCGCCCAGGTAAATAACATCCAAATAAAAAAAAAAATTCCAATCAACAATGTATTTTTTATAGCGCACAAAGACTAGCGGCCTCCAGCCCCTTTCCCTCGTGAAGTCGCTCTTTGCGTGCATGACAACGTCAACAATCAACGCTAATCACTTCAGGCTCAGAGGCTATAGTTATTACAAGTTATAACGTGCTGCTGGTGGTCTTGCCGTAACTGCATTAACAAACCGTAGAAACACCACGGCCACACCGCTGTGAAAGCTCCCTGAACGTCATTTATCAGAGTCTGGTTGTTACCCCTGTCTACAGCAGTCTCCTCCACTCCATATCTTTATAATTGTCATGATGCCATCATGGCAGCTCCTCCCTCTCCCTGTTTGTGTGTGTTGTTTGTTTCCTTGTTTGTTATCCCTCATGTTTCTCCCTCCTGCTCTGTCTATGAGTTGTGGGCGTGGCTTAGTTTGCAGGCTGCGTCAGGTGAAGCTCATTCCCTAATCATCCCCCAGCAGTACTTAAGGCCAGCTCTGTGATCCACTCGTCGCCAGATCGTTCAGTCTACTAGCGTGGTACAGTTGTGTGGCTAATGTTATCTGTGTTTTCTCTTGTTGCAGTCTGCCTTGCTTGCTTGTGCTCACGCTTCCTGTTACCCCTGCCTGCCTGCCTGCCTGCCTGCCTGCTTCTCTCTGGATGCAAGGAACTTTTCCACGTGTTGGAATTGTTTGTTGGACTCTGGAGGATGCCTTAACCACATGGTCGACACCACAAACAAAAGACACTGATTCACTGCGCACGCTCTGGAGAGCGCACTGCACCCACCACTCACCACTGGATCCCCTGGACACAACACCCCCTTGCCCCTTGCACATATATATATATATATATATATATATATATATATATATATATATATATATATATATATATATATGTATTTATTACGTATTTCCTGTGTGTCTCGTCTGCTTTTGGGTCCAACCTCCAGTGCCGTTCCATAACAGAACGATCTGGCCATAAAATGGACCCAGCAGATTCTGACCCAAACCCTCAAGGTTTTTCGCTCCGCCATGGGGTGGCCTCCCAAGGCATCCTGCTCGGCCAACACTCTCAGATGTTACAAGGAATCATGGACCGCCTGCTAAGTTTACGTCAGGGGGCTCTAAGTGCAGCTGATTACTCCGTTGAGTTTAGAACGTTAGCGGCTGAGCTGGGGTGGGATGACAGGGCTTTACAAAGCATTTTCTTCAAGGGCCTCAATGTCAAGGGTCGGTCTGAATCAAAGAATCTACTGGACTTAATCTCTCTAGCTATTCGTATTGACAACCGTTTAAGAGAAAGACGTAGAGAAAGAGCGACCAGTTCACCTACCTTAGTCAACCTGCCCTATAACCAGCCCAGCTCCTCGGGTTGCTATCAGTTCATCTTCTGCCTGTGTTAACTCTGCTCCCGTGCTTCACAATGAGGAACCCATGCAGATGGGATGTAATCGACTTACCCCTGCTGTGCAGCGGCCCCAAGCCTCAGCTGACGTGCAGCCTTCCAGAACCTCAGCTGACATCCAGCGGTCCAGAGTCTCAGCCGACCAGTCTTCCAGAACCTCAGCTGACCAATCTTCCAGAGTCTCAGCTGATGTGCAGCTTTCCAGAGCCCCTGCTGACGACCAGTCTCCCAGAGTCTACGTCGACCGGCCTCACAGAGTGTTCGCCGACCGGCGACCCAGAGACTTTGCCGGGTTCCGGCATCCCAGAGACTTTGCCGGTCTCCGGCATCCCAGAGACTTTCCTGGGGGTCTTCGCTGTCCTGCTCGACCGCCAGAGGGGACCAGTCCAGTGGCCCCGTCGCCTGGCTCCAGCCCAGTGGACCGTCACCTGTCTTCAGTCCGATGGACCCGTCGCCTGTCTTCAGTCCAGTGGACCCGTCGCCTGGCTCCAGCCCAGCTGATCCGTCATCTGGCTCCAGCCCAGCTGCCCCTTCGCCTGCCCGGCCTCCTTCTTTGTTGCCGGCCGCTTGAGAGATTCTGCCTGAGAGATTCCGCCTGAGAGATTCCGCCTTCGCCACCGGTCTCCAGAGAGTTTTTGCCGTCGTGCTCGGCCGCCAGAGGGTTCCCGCCTTCGCCGCTGGTCTCCTGAGAGTCTTGGTCGGTCTCCCTGGCCTCCAGAGGGAGTCAGCCTTCGCCATCGGCTTCAGCCTCCTGGGGGTCTTCGCCGTCCTGCTCGACCGCCAGAGGGGTTCCGCCTTCGTCGTCGGCCGCCAGAGGGGTTACGCATTCGCCTCAAGCTACCTCCAGCCCTCAGGATTCATCCCACATTCCACGTTTTCCAGCTAAAACCAGTTTCCACCAGCGCTCTGAGCCCTCCTGCCATTGCCCCACCACCCACCCGGGTCGTGGTTGGACATCCTGCCTACACGGTATTGAGCATTGTGGCCGTTCGGCGCAGTGGAGGAGGGTTCCAATTCCTGGTCGACTGGGAGGGGTGTGGTCCTGAGGAGAGGAGCTGGATTTCCCGGGCACTCATCCTCGATCCCTATCTCCTCAGTGACTTTTACCGGGCCCATCCTGAGAAGCCCGGTAGACCGCCTAGAGGCGGTCATTGGGGTTTTATTTTATTTTATTAAGTTGGATTTTATTAAGTTGGCTGTAAAAGTTTTAAACTAAAACTCAGAGCTGTTTGAATGACAGATTGAACTGATTTGAATTCAGATGAGATCGTAAAAGTTCAATATGTAACATTTCCGCATTAAAATGTCAAATGTAAAAACAACTATACCTATGTTATATATTTTGTTGAGTTGTGTACTTACACATACTTATTTTAATGACGGGATGTTTCATTTAGTCACCTGTCAGTGGCATCATAAAACGTTTGACCCCTCTGGTTCCTCTAACTTCCGTCAAAACACGGGCACCCTGATGATACGTTCGAGAGAAATTGTAAATCATACAATGTCACAGAAAAATACTCAGTAACCATAATACAGCTTGCTTTCTGCCACACAGCATCATTTTGTCATTGATTACATGCCACTTCCAACACAGTAATACAGCAGAGACCTTCCTTATTGACACATTTCAATATCGACTGAACGTTATGTGCTACGTTGACATGTAGCTCATGCTAATGCTTGGTGGGAAACGTTATAAGGTTACAATGTCGTTCAACACACTTATGAAGTTATTTTAGGTAAAATTGTTTTGATCAAGGTAAAGTTAATGTTAAACAGCACTGGGCTAACCCACGATTACGTTCGTCAGCTAGCGTTAACGTTAGCTGTATAGACAGAAGACAAATCTATTGCTAATTTAGCCAGCTATCCCACCCTGGTTTTTCTGCCTCACTCTCCGCCACTAAGGGACTTCAGTCAGGATGTGAGCGGACAACAGCCCCAGGGACACAACACAGACACAGTTAGCCAGCAGCCAGCAGCCAGCCATTATTATTAACTTAAAGCAATGCGAACCCAGCTAGCACAAACTTCAGCGCCAGGTGATAACGATGCTAACGGCAGTAACAGAACTTTTTATGTTCCGTCGGGGAAACAGACCACATCGCCCCAGGCATCCGAGTCTGGCTGGCCGTGTTGTGCTGAAATTCTCCCCCCTTTAGTGTTAACAGTCTTCTTAACAGTTAAGTAAACCAACAAATAGTGACTGTGCAGACAAAAGGTGGGGAGAGTCCGGCAGCAACACCCGGCAGCCATCCCATTGATATAGGCGTATCCTCGGCCGTTACATACACGGCAGCCAGCCCCGAAGATACTCGGTGGCCAGCCCCAGCCGCGAAGTAGCTAGCTAAATCTCTCAGCGGTGTTGAGTAACCTTACAACAAACCCTTTTCCCCCCAGTGCTGAAAACATCCAAAAAGTGACACTGACTAGAAATATATTGTGATATTTTGGTTTTAGCTGAGTGGCTAATGTTAGCTTGTTTGTCGCTACATGGTCAACTAGCTAGCTAACTACCAATACAAATCAAATCAGGAAAACGTAATTATGTGGGGGAAACTGCAGCTATTTTATCAGAATGACGTGGATAAACCTGTAATGGATAAACCCATCCGTGAACAGATATATTTTAATCGGCAATTGTGTTAAACAATGAAAACTACAACTCCCATAATGCCACTTAACGACATCATCAAAAGTCCGTGTTTACATCCATTGTTTTGATTGAGAGACCCCTAGCGGCAGAAATTTACATGTTGTACGCAGTGGCGGCTTGTCAATAGAGGGTGCTAGGGCGCCGCCCCCATCAAATTCCAGAAATATAAATGTATTCAAAAATGATATAAAAATAAAACAATAAAATAAAATAGTTTACTCATACGATGTGCCGGCTGGTAGTAAGAGCCTCAGCATTTAATAAAAACTGGCCTTAATCGGTTAACTATTTTCTATGTTTCATGCGGTTTCATGGGCATGGACGCCGGACAACTGGATGTCTATCTGAGTCCTTAAACTTTTGGCAAGCATGTGGTCTGAAGCTGGTCTCTGATTGGTTTCTTAAAGATTCTCCTCCGGGCGCACCTCGCTGCATCCCTGGCGAATCAGAATGGCAGCAGTTAAACCAAATTCTGTCATTGAATTACAAAAAAAAACTTTCACAAGGCGTTTGCTGGAAGAAAAAAACAGGATAAAGGATTTCGGAGCGGACCAACCCGATTTACAAATCCAGCAGCAGGCTGAGGCCAGTGACCGAGGGTGAAGCTACACCGGAGCTACAAATGGAGATGGCTGGCTGGATGTGATGTTAGCAATGCCCTTTTTGCTTTCCCTGTCTTTTCAAAGTGTCGGCACTGAGGTTTTGTGGACAACAACGGGGGTAAGAGACTTAAAACATCTTTCTGAAAAATGCAAACGTCATGAAAGTAGCCGTAGCCATCTTGATAATAGCATGAAGCTAACGTTTTTTGGCAGAGTTAGCATTGCTGAACAAGTAAACTTAGCACAAAAAGTAAGGACATTTGTGTTTGGTAGATATTTCTCTGTGATAACAATGCTTTTTGGCAAGAAATCTTATACCGTTGGAAAGCCTGTTTAGTTCCCTTTCAAATGGTGCCCCATTTGTAAGGAACATGCATTTGTGGGATGAGCAGCAGCGCTGAGTATGTGGGTTGCCAAATCTTCTCTGCCAATGCCAAACAGCTTATTCTGCCATTGACTCGTTTGGTGGATTGGATGATTGAAGTTTGAAGAAACAAGACATATTGGCAATTGAACAATTTATTCATTTCACAAACAGGAGCCTCAGTAGCGTGTGGAAGAACCATACACAGCCACAACAACCTGGCTCCTCCTCCTCATGCTGGTCACCAGCCTGGTCACACACTGCTGTGGGATGGCATCCCATTCTTCAACCAGCAGTCCTGACCTCAACCCCATTGAACACTTTTGGGATCAGCTTGGGCGTGCTGTTCATGCCAGAGTGACCAACACAACCAGGTTGGCTGACTTGCGACAAATGCTGGTTGAAGAACGGGATGCCATCCCACAGCAGTGGGTGACCAGGCTGGTGACCAGCATGAGGAGGAGGTGCCACCGTCCTGCCTCTCTATTAGAGGGGACGGGAGCGCGGCTACTTTACAGCCAAATCCTTCATTTACGCCAAAGGTTTTAACGAACTCTTTTCGGTCGAGGATGTTTTTCCTTGAGTGTTTTTTCCCCCCACTTCATAAAAACGGCGCGGAGGAGGCGCCTCACCGTCTTGCCCAGTGCGTGCATTATCCCAGTTTTTTTTACGCACGGCGGACATCAGACGTACACATCAGTCGTTCGTTCATTACAGAGAGCGCTCACAAGGCCCGGCTCTCTCAAAACGGTGATTGTTTCACGGGCTGTGTGAAGCTATCACCCAATCCCAGTGTTGGGAGTAACGCGTTACAAAAGTAACGCAATTACAGTAATGTATTGCTTTTTGCTGTAATGCAGGAATATAGCGCATTACTCACACATTTTCGGTAATATAATACTCGTTACAATCTCAGTAACGCCTGTTACAACGCATTTTAACCCAAAATAAAGTGTTGTTTTTTTAAGAATTCACCAACTCCGCGAAACATTTCGGCACCAGAAAAGAAAAAAAATCTGTGAAGCTTTTCCTTTTGCTGGACAGACTTCAATAGTTGAGATGACGGATTCTACATTTGCGAGATGGACATTCTCCCATTATTTTCAGTTTGTTAGAGACAAGGATAAGAACATTATAGTCAAGTGCAATCTATGTGCGACACCGAGGGAACTCTCTACGTCGAGAATTAGTACAAGTAACTTGAAGAAACATCTAGACCGTTGCCACGCTAACACTAAGCTAACCAAGAGAGCTGCAGGCGTAGAGAAGAGAAAGAATGCCGAGGATGAGAGCGCGGGGAAGAAAAAGCAACAGAAATTATTTTCGCTCAGACTGCCATGCTGCTTGAACCCCTAGAGGTGAAGAGACTCATCGCAGAGTATATTGTTGAAGACATGTTGCCTCTATCAACAGTAGAATCGCCGGCTTTTGGAAAGCTTGTGAGCAAAATCCCCGTCAATGCTAACAATGACAAAGTAATCGAGCCATGCCGATGTTATTTAACGTAACATAAACAGCAACAAAATGTTAATGTATTTACCTGTATCCAAATATTATTTAACTGCGCACATTCATTAATTTTCCAGCATGTACTGCCAGACAGAAAGACATTCGCCAAAGAGTTGGATAAGACATGATCTCATGGAAAAGGAGCTGAAGAAAGTTATCAGTCAGCAGTATGTATCAACAACAGCAGACATGTGGAGTGCAAATAACAAAAGTTTCATGGGGGTGACTGGATCGATGCAGATACCTTGAAATGAAAGAAGGCTGCAATAGCTTGTAGAAGATTCAGGGGTCGACATACATACAACAGAATTGCAACAGAGGACATTTTTTCTCAATATGGACTGACCTACAATAAAGTCACTGCATGTGTGACGGACAACGGGAGTAACTTTGTGAAGGCGTTCAAGGAACATCAGCATGTTCAGTCCGAGGAGGAACATGAGGTGGAGGGCGATGGCGAAGTGGACTTTACAGACCTTCACAGTGTGTTTACCACCGATGATGATGATCCCGAGCATGGGCTATGTGTACTGCCTCCCCAACATAGATGCGCAGCCCATACAGCCGCTCCACAGTTGCAGCCAAGTGCCTGGAAGAGGTCAGTGATAGAAAGTTGATTGTCCCCACAGTAACACAGTGGAACTCATTCTATGACGCTTATGCTCGGATTACAGAAATGCCCCTATCTGACATCAATACATTTTGCACACAGCTTCAGATTAAATGTAGTGACAGGGAATACCAGTTTCTCAAGGAATACAGTTCCATTATGAAGCCTTTCACAGTCGCACTGGACATTCTACAGGGTGAGGACACGTTTTATGGAACGCTTCAACCAACGCTAGAAGTTCTAATTGCCAAAACCTTAGCAGCAAAAAATGGCTTAACGCAAATGACCAGGTGGACTTTTTTTCCTTTGATGTAGTGCCCAATGCCACGATGCGCCCATGTCAGTGGAAACAGAGGTAATGTCTTATTTAAGCTGCCCCTGTGATGGAAAGTCTGCACTAGTTTCCAAGAATAAAAAAAAAGCACTCCACTATAACGCCCCAACACCATCCAATGCACCAGTAGAAAGACTTTTCAGTCTCGGGAGTCTTGTGCTCACCCCAAAACGCAACCGTCTTGGTGATGGACGCTTTCAGCGCCTTCTCCTGATGCACTTCAACAGATATTTTGGTCAACTGGGTATAGTCGAATAGGCTACCCCCCCCCCCCCATGTTTTAGCCAATGTTTGGCAAATAGCAGTATTCCTCTGTTTTGCCTGTGTTTTATTTTTTTTAATCAATTATAGGCTTTGTTTAGCCTACATGTTAATTTTTGTGAAGTTGGACTAAAATTACTGAGTGGTATTTCCAGGAGGCCTAAATTCTCCAAGAGCACTTTTTGATTCTTTATAAAGCATAAGCTATGTCATCCAATGTCTGCCAGCTTTGTGCTGTGAACTTGAATTAAAAGAGAATAAAAGAATAAAAAATGAAAATAATAAGAATTGTGTATTTTATCATCATTAGACTATAAGTTACATAATAGTGGGCTCTAGCTCTATTGTGATTAATATGCATAGGCCTAGGCTTTAAATATTAACACTGATTGTTACTTTTTGTATTTTGCCATGAGCCTTCACTTTTTTTTATTAAGTTGTTAGTAGCCTTAGGGGCCCACACAGTCATTATGCTATACCATATTGTCCTCGACTGGATATATAATGAGCTGCAGTAAACTCAATTTTAGCATTTTAGAATGCCAAGTCATACCTCCGCGGATATTTTGGTAAAAGTAACTCAAAAGTAATGCAAAAGTAGTGTAACGCATCACAATTCAAAGACAGTAATATTGTAATATAACTTATATAAGTATTAAGTAATCCATAATGTATTACGTTTTAAATAACTTGCCCAACGCTGCCCAAGCCTATAGCTCGGAGGGGGTGGAATCCCCTCAAGGCATCCGGGTATACTCCACGAGAGCGATATCAGCGTCCGCGGCCCTCCTCAGAGGGCGTGACGGTGGCTGACATCTGCGCAGCGGCTTCCAGGGCATCCCTGTGCCCGTTCATTCGTTTTTATCTGCGTAATATGTCCGAGTCCTCCATGACTCACTCGGTCCTATCCACACTTGGCGGCAAATTACGCGCTGTTGGATTTGTTTGCTGCTTTCCCCATCCTCCTGCACTTAAGTGGCTGTGAGGACTGCAGTTTTTTTGCAGCTATTAGTTGTGACATTAATCTTTTGCAATTATAAAGCACTTCGCAACCTACATGACATGGGCCTTACATTCAGTAATAGTAACAGTAATAGGTTTTTTATCAAAATAATATGTTGTTTGATACATTAAAACTTGTTCAGTGTCAGTAGAAAGAGGAACTAGTCTATGTTCTGCTTGTGGACCTTGTGTCGCAGGTGGCATTGACTACATCAGCTTTGCCCTTGACCCAATAGCGACAGCCCTACGAGGGCGAAGCCTATACGAAATAGAACGATAGTTACATATTGTAACTCCAGATTCTATGAGTATAGGCATAGCCCTCTAAGATTCAGGCCACCTGCTTCACCAACATTGGCTGAAGAAAAATGCTGATGTTGGGAACAGATCTCTGGTCTCGCAGCTGTGATATACAGTAACTGCGGATGTAATAGAGGCCTGTGCGGGGCACAAGGGCGCGAAAGAAATCTTCATGACTGCGCATGCACGAAGGGATAAACCCAATAGCAACAGCTCTTAGAGGGCTATGCCTATACTCATAGAATCTGAAGTTACAATACATAACTATCGGTATTTAATATGTAAATAGATATAATAGTTAGTAGCAGACCTATGTGCCAGAACAAATGAAACATGAGCTAGCTGATTCGTCTGGTTTCCAGGCTACAGATTTGCATTAGCTGGCCCTAAAAGTGGCTCAAATGCTTTTGGCAAGGATATATTACAAAAACTGTCATATCCCCTGAACACTTTGTGCTATTGCAACCACATTTGGTGGACATGTGTAGACATGATGTCTGTGTAGCCATGCCACATTTAATACCATTTGGCCAACAGGTACCACTGTAGCAGCAGCATCTAACTATAAAGGAAGGAATATCTGTCTGTGTATGTATGCATGTATGACTGTCCTTCGCATATCTCATGAAATGTTCATTCAATTGACTTTACAATTCAATTCAATTCAGTTTTATTTATAGTATCAAATCATAACAAGAATTATCTCAAGACACTTTACAGATAGAGTTGGTCTAGACCACACTCTATAATTTACAAAGACCCAACAATTCCAGTAATTCCCTCAAGAGCAAGCATTTAGTGCAACAGTGGGGAGGAAAAACTCTATTTTAGGGAGAAACCTGGGACAGACCCAGGCTCTTGGTAGACGGTGTCTGACGGTGCCGGTTGGGGGTGTGATGAACAGTGGCAATAATAGTCACCGTAAAGATAATGGAACTATGACTAGAAATAGTAGTTACACTTGGCAGGCATATTCCTGAGGACCCACGGAAGTGCAGTCTTGAGTGTGAAGTCGATCGGATGTGCGGTTCTCAAGAAAGCTGCAAGCAGCAATACAAAAGGCCAAGCGATCGGAGTGTTCCGCACAGGCACGTTTTTTAAGGGAAATAAAGTAAAATGCGATACATATAGTTATATGTATTTTATTTTTATGTATGAATTTCATTAAATGAAAAATGTTACATGGGAATTATTTAACCTTTTGAATAATTTATGGATTTCCCATGCCACATTAAAATCAAATCACATCACAGAAAACAAAGTAAGAGGTATATTGTATTTCAGTGTTGTCCAGAAGAGAGCAGCATACATCTGCCAATACTAAATGCTAAGCACTGTCATTAGTTTACATGAGGTGTAGGAGAGCATTTTCTTTTAGTTGGAGATGCATTGTCCATGCCAAAAATAAACAATCACCTGTCCAATCACAGCTTGGGGGCATGACCATGGGTGGCGCTCTCTGATGGCAGCCATGACAGCCAGCCTTTAACATTTTTAAGTTATTCCTCGACGTTCCACTTCCGTGATTGCTCCGTTGCCGCTGGAAATTCCGCCGGATTTCACTCATTTAGGCCGGATTTCCGTTGCCTTGGGCTTTCTTTGTGTTGGCGTTCTAACCTCTGGTGGATTTGTGAGGACTATGGTTAACTGCTCCTCAGATCTCTGCAGGGTAAATCCAGACAGCTAGCTAGACTATCTGTCCAATCTGAGTTTTCTGTTGCACGATTAAAACTACTTTTGAACGTACACATGTGCCACCAAAACAAGTTCCTTCCTGAGGCTGTTTTGCAGCTAAGCGCTCCATACGGCGCTTAGCGCCGCCCATGACGATTGTGATTGGTTTAAAGAAAAGCCAATAAACCAGAGCATGTTTTTCTCCCATCCTGGAATGCAGTGTGGACTAGCCAGACTCTCCTTCTCCACGTAGCGGTGGAGGAGGGTTTTATTGTGCCAATTTATTGTCAGTGCACAACAATTACAGAAGCAGTCGTCATAAATCTTGGCTCTCAGGCTCCCTCCAACATTGCTTATTACGTTTGTATAAAACAGAAAAAGAGAAAAGAAAAAAAAGTGACAATCTAAGACATAATAGTGCAAGGTAAAAAAAATCCTAAATGTGAAGATGACGGTTATATTAGCAAAATCTGTCCATGGACAAATTATTCTTTAGCACACTAACCGGCAATTTCCACTGACTCCGGCGGTCCTAGCCCTCCGGAGCAGATACGCAGAGCTTCTATTTTTGCTGGACGCCAGAGAGCTCCGCAGCGATTCAGCACACAGCAGATAGTGCGGGACAGGAAGTCGAGCACAGAAACAAAATAAAAATCCGGTTAATTTTCAAAATAAAATACACCGTGCTCACGGCAGGTCATATTTCCCTGCACTACACCTTGAAAACACAGCTCAGAGTAGTTTCTCCTCTACTCCCCTGGATGGAAACTAACTGGTGTTGGTTTTGTGGTTCTGTTTATAGAAACTACATCCTGTTATATCGCACGAACATACGTGAATTCGCGAGATCTCGTGGTCGGCTGGCCGCAGCCGTTACGCAACAAATCTGGACCTGGTGGGTGTTGACGGACGGCGGAGCACGCAGCCATTCAGCAGCGGAGCCGGTCCGCAGACGTTCCGCATCTGGAAATCCACGGTAAGGGTCACTTAAGGGCCAAACTGGAAAATAAAAACCACATTAAGGGCCAGACATGTAGAGTTTATTCACATGCTTTTATTTCATTCAAAAAGTCAAATATCTTTGACTGTATTATAACATCTTATTTTGTTTTTGTTTTTTTTACATTTCTCGCATTTTTCAACTTTTTTGTGTATTTCTCCGTTTTTGTGGCTCTTCTAAAAATCTGTTGCGTTTTCCGACATTTTTGTTGCTTTTTTTCACGACTTTCGGATAATTTTTATCAACATAAAGTCCTACAAAGTCAGCAAAAAAGTTTCTTAGTCATCATAAATTTTAGCAAATCAAGCAAAACAAAGATAATATTTTTTAAAACAGCTACCACACAGCCGACTCACAGCAACCTGTTTCACAGCCTGAAAGTGAAACTATCTGGTTCTGGGGGAATTTCTGAGTCTCAAAGTCAGATTTTTTGCTCAAAATATTTCAACTTTGTTTACACAAAATATAATATATAGTAATTACAGTTTGAAAAACTGTTTCCTGTCTTTTTTGGTTTGGCGCTGAACTAGGCAGGCCAAAAACTATTGTGAACCTAAATTGATATGTGGGCCGGATCAAAATCTGCGAGGGGCCGGATTTGGCCCGCGGTCGTGAGTTTGACACGTGCTTTAGCAGATATCTTAGTTACAACAAGATTAAGCTATCAAGGCAGAGTTTGTGTTTATATGTTTGGTATTTATTCAGTTACAATCGCAAAGGAGGAGAGAAACTAAACTTCATACCACAGAGATTCAGTAGTTGCTACAAAAGTACAGTTACTAGTAGTTGAGCACAGATACTTTTAAAAACGTCTTTCTCTCCGGTCTCCTGCACAGACATGAGTTGAGTCCATAGTATCTATGGTGTAGTAGCGCATTTTGATGGGGGAGAAAGGTGGTCATTACAGGTTGGCTGTGATTGGCGTGGCCAAAAGTTCCATTGAAAAAAAAACTGACAGTACATTATTGACAGTACATTTAGTTACATTTGTGATTGACTGTCAGCAGGTTTTAAGGGATGGCAGGAAGCTGTACAAACATACACTAAGGGCGTTTTATATATTTACGGGTTCACTGCTGCCTTGCACCCGGGCACAAACATGCGAGCGACAGAGCGCCGCGGGGAAGAGAAGGTGGAAGGTGGAAGGTGGAAGGTGAAGTACTGCTTACAATGTTTCTGTAAGTTAATAACCAACTCTGAACACTGCTTTTACACTTTTTGACCCGTCTGAGTCTGTAATATTTTGTAGTTAGCTGAACCCGCCCGACAGCAGTGTTATGTGTGTAAAAATGTGTGTGTAAACAACATAACCTTTGAGACATAACCTTCTGGTCCTGGTGATTCTTAGTAGTGGTCCTTGAAATGATCAGAAATGATGAGATCCTCGAGTTTAAATGAACAGTGAGTGGTTGTTATTAAAGATGGCTCTCAATCAATTTCTGTACGTTCTATACCCTACTCATGACGTTTGGTTTCCCATGATGATGGTGTAAATATTGTTTCAGAAGCTTTGAGACCTCCACAAGAATTAGTATTGGTGACACAAATACACAATTTCATATTCAGATTTGTTATAAAAAACAGTCATAGAGAATATCAGCACAAAATACCAGGAGCTCCTCCATTTGAGACTGTCAGAAGTGAAGAGCATGCTGACTAGCAGAATGACAGTGAAGTGTAAGTGTATTGGACAGGCATCTCTGAAATAGAAACTCCTGCCTCTCCAGTGACTTGTAGC
Organism: Sander lucioperca; assembly: GCF_008315115.2. NCBI lineage: Eukaryota > Metazoa > Chordata > Actinopteri > Perciformes > Percidae > Sander > Sander lucioperca. The sequence goes on along the minus strand of NC_050194.1, from coordinate 28,976,722 downwards.
CATTGTGTTAACCGCAGTCTCTCTCTCAGGTGAATGATTTGCAGTGACAGCAGCATTCTTTCTAGACCATAAACTGCTCATGTTTTGGTTTAAAGCTTGAAATAAGTGAATGACTCTGGATAGATCCTGGAATTAAAAGAACAGATGCTGCATCTAAATCAGGTGAGTACTGCAAGCATTGCAGTTTCCAGAGAACACACTATAAATTATCTTGGGGAATTAATTAGACCTGCCACTGTTTTCTTCTAATAGAACTCCAGATCAGGAAGAATAGCTGCAATGCAGGAGCTAATGAGGATCCGACATAAACAAACAAACAAATAATTCCATCTGGAGGAAATGTATATTAGAATATATGCATGTATATGTATTACAGAATTATTAGGTTCAAACACTAGACAATACTATACATGTATGCATAACTCATCGCTCCAAACCCATTTCTACAGCTGAACAGTGTGGTGACCTAGGTCACTCTTCCTATCACTGCTCTTTCTATGCTGATTAAACACTGCCAGCCTTGGTTCTAATAGCTCTTACCATACAGTCCCACTCATTTATATTCATACTATGTAGATGAGTTGCTCCACAGGCCTTCAGAGGAGGCTGCAAAGAGACGGAGTACTGATGCCTGCTTAACCTTACATAACAGACCCTGACCTGCTGGGGTGGGAGTGGGGCGCAAGAGACTGTGTTTGCATGCAGCAAGCATGTGTGTGTGTGTGTGTGTGTGTGTGTGTGTGTGTGTCCGTGCGTGCGTGTGTGCACTTGTACATGTGTGAGGTATAGTGTTGATCATCTCCCACTGAGGATGCTTTTGAATAGCAGCAACCACACCAAAAGATATGGAGTACTGATGCACTGTGTCAGTATGTACAATGTGTCTCAGGTCCAAAGGTAGTCTGGATCAACAGAAGTACATTTCCAGGATTAAGTCCCTCACCTTCCGCTCTCTGTGTGTTTTGACGATAAGGCCAAACAGTCAAGTTTTAGGACTTGATTTAAAACATTTAAAATAACTGAGAGTTCGAGCAGACCTTCTGTTATTTTGGGGTTCCAGATGTGTGGTACATAGAAACTGAACACTTCTTTTCCAGGTTCAGTTTTAGCTTGTGGGGACAGCAGACCTGTTCCAGACACAACACAACGTTGGCAGTCCCCAAAGAAGGAGAAGAAGTTGGTCATTTCATGGCTCAGATTAGAACCCAAATGAAACGTAAGCAACTAAAATTGCTGAATGTTAGAACATTGTGTCAAATTGGTCGTTACGACTGAGACTTCTAACAACCTGGTCTCACAGAATTCCGTGAAATGAACACGGCCCCTTAACTCAAAATCTGTCACGGTTTCACGGAATCGCCGAAAATTCCGTGACGGCCCACGGATGCGATGCCTATGTAAGTCAATGACAGACATCATCGTGGTCTACGCTCAGATTCCCTGATCACAGCACGTTTCTTTCTGCCAGGCGGGCTGCAGCAGAGAAGCTGTATAGCTTTGCTATTATTGGTATTTTTAGCCCAATAACCGCTGTTTTAATCAACATTTATTCACCAGATTTTATCATGGTTTATTTGTATTTTTTTTAATGTTATTATTTCGGCTCAGGGAAGCTGGATTGCTTTGTTGTTTATTGATATTTTTAAAACTATAATGCTACATCTATCAACATTTATTTAGATGTTATCATAGTATACATTTCTTTATTTTAATATTATTTCGGTCTTATTACCGGTGAAATATTACAGTATGCTGTAATACAGAACATTACGATATGATCCGAGCTACTGACACGCATTCAAAGCCGATATACCACAATGCAATGTGGGCATTCATTCACAGAATCAGACAGTGATCAGCTGGTCTTTAACGCCAGTATCGCTTCAATATACATATATACAGTCAGTGGTTTAGTCACCAGCAACAACACGTTGCTCAGCTTTGTTCTAGTAAGTTATGCACCGTAATAACGTTTCAAAAAATCCGTAGAAAACTCCGGAAGTGACGTGGTACGTGCCACTTGGCAGATAAGAAGATAAAAAATACATAATATTCGCAATATTGATGTTTTTGTCTAACGTTGTATTTGAGGATGTAAACAATGAAGATATTAATAATAATAATAAAATACAGTTTCATGTATTTGTCTCATGTATTGTGACAACAAATCAAATCAGCTGAAGACTCCGGAATCCATCCATCCATCCATCTTCGTCCGCTTATCCGGTATCGGGTCGCGGGGGGAGCAGCCCCAGCAGGGGACCCCAAACTTCCCTTTCCCGAGCCACATTAACCAGCTCCAACTGGAGGATCCCGAGGTGTTCCCAGGCCAGGTTGGAGATATAATCCCTCCACCTAGTCCTGGGTCTTCCCCGAGGCCTCCTCCCAGCTGAAGTGTCTGTGAAAGCTTGCTGCATTTTCTAATTTTGTGGTTGATGAATGTTAATAACAAAGACTAAAGGGGAAAAAATACGAGCATATGTATGTGTGGGACTTACTTTGATTTAACATCACACTGCATTATTAGTTGTTTTAAATAAATTACTTTTTTTTAAGTTCAATTTTTTATTAGCACCATTTATCATTCAGATATACAGAACAGATTCCACAACATGAACCTGGTAATATTGGATGGTGCACAGAACAGAGAAACACAAACTGAGCAAATAACTGACTTTTTGAAATATCAATTTATGGTAGGCCTAACATATTAATTATTATATTCAGAAGATGATCCTCATATCAATCACCATGGTTACAGCTTGTAGCCATATAGCCTTCAAAATTAAGAAGGGACTAGTTTTAGGAAGCATTTCAGGAAATTAAAAGGATAAGCAGATTGTTGCTGAGGTTTATGTTTATAGAGATGTAGCTTTGTTTGTGTACATATACAACGTGTGTTTTGGCGGTTTTTTTCACAAACTGAGGAGTTGGTTGTGACGTTGTGACATGGGTCAGAGGGTATCAGAGGTCATAAATGATGAACCAATTAATCGTCTCTGCTCCTATAGGCTCCTTGGTGTTCATATGGACAACACCTGGCTGGAAGGCCTGTGTTCAAAGTGTGTGTTATCATTTAGAGCAGACACGGTGAATCAGGGGGTTTATGTTATACAAGGCTGCATTACAGAGCATATTCATATGTCAGAAAGCATGACAATATCTAAAAACATCTCATTTAAAGTTTGGTTGTTGGGTGACTGTCATGAAGGTTGTGGAGAGGAATAGAAACCAGTCTCTCCAGGCAAGCACCTAATATGGTCTGACCTTTATTCTCCATGTCAAGTATGAGCTCTTATCCTCTGCTGGCACCCCAATGTAAACTAAATATTTCTAAACTATAGGCCTTATTTGGACCTACCTCAATTAAAACTTTAAATAATGTTGCTTAAGGCTGGTTGTGGAATAGCTTCATGATATAATGCATATAGGGTTGTGTGTAGATCTTGTCACTATTTGTGAAAGATGAGCAATAGATTGTGGCTGATAATGTGCTTCAGTCTGACTACATATCACTTTGTTTATGTTGTTTTTTATTGCACGTAAATGTCAGCTGTATGATAAAACAATATGTCAAGTGTTATGTGTGAAGCATTTGAACTCAAGGCAGATGCCCCTCTGGGGACAATAAAGGAGGCTATCGCCTGCAAAGTGGTCTCCATGATGTAGTAAAAATTAAAATGTTGTCGTAGGACTATAGCAAACACATCGTTGGAAACTTCTCAACCTGGAGAGTAACATATGTCAGTCTGAAGAGGATACATTATTCCTGCTTTGAAATATTCACCTCTGAACCTTGAACCCAGTACATGTTTGAAGGCTTGTCATTTAGCAACAGAATGAGCTACACACATAGGACCAGCTGTTATAGAAGGTGATACACACATAGGACCAGCTGTTATAGAAGGTGCTACACACATAGGACCAGCTGTTATATAAGGTGCTACACACATAGGACAAGCTGTTATAGAAGGTGCTACACACATAGGACCAGCTGTTATAGAAGGTACTACACACATAGGACCAGCTGTTATAGAAGGTGCTACACACATAGGACCAGCTGTTATAGAAGGTACAACACACATCGGACCAGCTGTTATAGAAGGTACTACACACATAGGACCAGCTGATATAGAAGGTGATACACACATAGGACCAGCTGTTATAGAAGGTACTACACACATAGGACCAGCTGTTATAGAAGGTACTACACATATAGGACCAGCTGTTATAGAAGGTGATACACACATAGGACAAGCTGTTATAGAAGGTGTTACACACATAGGGCCAGCTGTTATAGAAGGTACTACACACATAGGACCAGCTGTTATAGAAGGTTCTATACATATAGGACCAGCTGTTATAGAAGGTGATACACACATAGGACAAACTGTTATAGAAGGTTTTACACACATAGGACCAGCTGTTATAGAAGGTGCTACACACATAGGACAAGCTGTTATAGAAGGTGCTACACATATAGGACCAACTGTTATAGAAGGTGCTACACATATAGGACCAGCTGTTATAGAAGGTACTACACACATAAGACCAGCTGTTATAGAAGGTGCTACACAGACAGGACCAGCTGTTACAGAAGGTACTACACACATAGGACCAGCTGTTATAGAAGGTGCTACACACATAGGACCAGCTGTTATAGAAGGTGCTACACACATAGGACCAGCTGTTATAGAAGGTACTACACACATAAGACCAGCTGTTATAGAAGGTGCTACACACATAGGACCAACTGTTATAGAAGGTGCTACACACATAGGACCAGCTGTTATAGAAGGTACTACACACATAGGACCAGCTGTTATAGAAGGTACTACACACATAGGACGAGCTGTTATAGAAGTTGTTACACACATAGGACGAGCTGTTATAGAAGTTGTTACACACATAGGACAAGCTGTTATAGAAGGTGCTACACACACAGGACCAGCTGTTATAGAAGGTGCTACACACATAGGACCAGCTGTTATAGAAGGTTCTACACACATAGGACCAGCTGTTATAGAAGGTGCTACACACATAGGACCAGCTGTTATAGAAGGTGCTACACACATAGGACCAGCTGTTATAGAAGGTGCTACACACATAGGACCAGCTGTTATAGAAGGTGCTACACACATAGGACAAGCTGTTATAGAAGGTGCTACACATATAGGACCAGCTGTTATAGAAGGTACTACACACATAGGACCAGCTGTTATAGAAGGTACTACACACATAGGACAAGCTGTTATAGAAGTTGTTACACACATAGGACCAGCTGTTATAGAAGGTGCTACACACACAGGACCAGCTGTTATAGAAGGTGCTACACACATAGGAGCAGCTGTTATAGAAGGTGCTACACACATAGGGCCAGCTGTTATAGAAGGTACTACACACATAAGACCAGCTGTTATAGAAGGTGCTACACAAAGGACCAGCTGTTATAGAAGGTTCTACACACATAGGGCCAGCTGTTATAGAAGGTACTACAGACATAAGACCAGCTGTTATAGAAGGTGCTACACACATAGGACCAGCTGTTATAGAAGGTACTACACACATAGGACCAGCTGTTATAGAAGGTACTACACACATAGGACGAGCTGTTATAGAAGTTGTTACACACATAGGACCAGCTGTTATAGAAGTTGTTACACACATAGGACCAGCTGTTATAGAAGTTGTTACACACATAGGACCAGCTGTTATAGAAGGTGCTACACACACAGGACCAGCTGTTATAGAAGGTGCTACACACATAGGAGCAGCTGTTATAGAAGGTGCTACACACATAGGGCCAGCTGTTATAGAAGGTACTACACACATAAGACCAGCTGTTATAGAAGGTGCTACACACAGGACCAGCTGTTATAGAAGGTTCTACACACATAGGGCCAGCTGTTATAGAAGGTACTACACACATAAGACCAGCTGTTATAGAAGGTGCTACACACATAGGACCAGCTGTTATAGAAGGTACTACACACATATAGGACCAGCTGTTATAGAAGGTACTACACACATAGGACGAGCTGTTATAGAAGTTGTTACACACATAGGACCAGCTGTCATAGAAGGTGCTACACACACAGGACCAGCTGTTATAGAAGGTGCTACACACATAGGACCAGCTGTTATAGAAGGTGCTACACACAAAGGACCAGCTGTTGTAGAAGGTTCTACACACATAGGGCCAGCTGTTATAGAAGGTACTACACACATAAGACCAGCTGTTATAGAAGGTGCTACACACATAGGACCAGCTGTTATAGAAGGTACTACACACATAGGACGAGCTGTTATAGAAGTTGTTACACACATAGGAGCAGCTGTTATAGAAGGTGCTACACACATAGGGCCAGCTGTTATAGAAGGTACTACACACATAAGACCAGCTGTTATAGAAGGTGCTACACACAGGACCAGCTGTTATAGAAGGTGCTACACACATAGGACCAGCTGTTATAGAAGGTGATACACACATAGGACCAGCTGTTATAGAAGGTGCTACACATATAGGACCAGCTGTTATAGAAGGTGCTACACACATAGGACCAGCTGTTATAGAAGGTGCTACACACAAAGGACCAGCTGATATAGAAGGTTCTACACACATAGGGCCAGCTGTTATAGAAGGTACTACACACATAAGACCAGCTGTTATAGAAGGTGCTACACACATAGGACCAGCTGTTATAGAAGGTACTACACACATAGGACCAGCTGTTATAGAAGGTACTACACACATAGGACGAGCTGTTATAGAAGTTGTTACACACATAGGACAAGCTGTTATAGAAGGTGCTACACACACAGGACCAGCTGTTATAGAAGGTGCTACACACATAGGACCAGCTGTTATAGAAGGTGCTACACACATAGGACCAGCTGTTATAGAAGGTGCTACACACATAGGACCAGCTGTTATAGAAGGTGCTACACATATAGGACCAGCTGTTATAGAAGGTGCTACACACATAGGACCAGCTGTTATAGAAGGTGCTACACACATAGGACCAGCTGTTATAGAAGGTGCTACACACATAGGACCAGCTGTTATAGAAGGTACTACACACATAGGACCAGCTGTTATAGAAGGTGATACACACATAGGACAAGCTTTTATAGAAGGTGTTACACACATAGGGCCAGCTGTTATAGAAGGTACTACACACATAGGACCAGCTGTTATAGAAGGTTCTACACATATAGGACCAGCTGTTATAGAAGGTGATACACACATAGGACAAACTGTTATAGAAGGTTTTACACACATAGGACCAGCTGTTATAGAAGGTGCTACACACATAGGACAAGCTGTTATAGAAGGTGCTACACATATAGGACCAGCTGTTATAGAAGGTGCTACACATATAGGACCAGCTGCTATAGAAGGTACTACACACATAAGACCAGCTGTTATAGAAGGTGCTAAACAGACAGGACCAGCTGTTACAGAAGGTACTACACACATAGGACGAGCTGTTATAGAAGTTGTTACACAAATAGGACAAACTGTTATAGAAGGTTTTATACACATAGGACCAGCTGTTATAGAAGGTGCTACACACATAGGACCAGCTGTTATAGAAGGTGCTACACACATAGGACCAGCTGTTATAGAAGGTGCTACACACATAGGACCAGCTGTTATAGAAGGTACTACACATATAGGACCAACTGTTATAGAAGGTGCTACACACATAGGACCAGCTGTTATAGAACGTACTACACATATAGGACCAGCTGTTATAGAAGGTGATACACACATAGGACCAGCTGTTATAGAAGGTACTACACAGATAGGACGAGCTGTTATAGAAGTTGTTACACAAATAGGACAAACTGTTATAGAAGGTTTTATACACATAGGACCAGCTGTTATAGAAGGTGCTACACACATAGGACCAGCTGTTATAGAAGGTACTACACACATAGGACCAGCTGTTATAGAAGGTACTACACACATAGGACGAGCTGTTATAGAAGTTGTTACACAAATAGGACCAGCTGTTATAGAAGGTGCTACACACACAGGACCAGCTGTTATAGAAGGTGCTACACACATAGGACCAGCTGTTATTGAAGGTGCTACACCCATAGGGCCAGCTGTTATAGAAGGTACTACACCCATAGGGCCAGCTGTTATAGAAGGTACTACACACATAAGACCAGCTGTTATAGAAGGTGCTACACACAGGACCAGCTGTTATAGAAGGTGCTACACACATAGGACCAGCTTTTATAGAACGTACTACACATATAGGACCAGCTGTTATAGAAGGTGATACACACATAGGACCAGCTGTTATAGAAGGTGCTACACATATAGGACCAGCTGTTATAGAAGGTACTACACACATAGGACCAGCTGTTATAGAAGGTGTTACACACATAGGACCAGCTGTTATAGAAGGTGCTATACACATAGGACCAGCTGTTATAGAAGGTACTACACACATAGGACGAGCTGTTATAGAAGTTGTTACACACATAGGACCAGCTGTTATATAAGGTGCTACACACACAGGACCAGCTGTTATAGAATGTGCTACACACATAGGACCAGCTGTTATAGAAGGTGCTACACACATAGGGCCAGCTGTTATAGAAGGTACTACACACATAAGACCAGCTGTTATAGAAGGTGCTACACACAGGACCAGCTGTTATAGAAGGTGCTACACACATAGGACCAGCTGTTATAGAAGGTGATACACACATAGGACCAGCTGTTATAGAAGGTGTTACACACATAGGACCAGCTGTTATAGAAGGTGCTACACATATAGGACCAGCTGTTATAGAAGGTGCTACACATATAGGACCAGCTGTTATAGAAGGTACTACACACATAGGACCAGCTGTTATAGAAGGTACTACACAGATAGGACGAGCTGTTATAGAAGTTGTTACACACATAGGACCAGCTGTTATAGAAGGTGCTACACACATAGGACCAGCTGTTATAGAAGGTGCTACACACAAAGGACCAGCTGTTATAGAAGGTTCTACACACATAGGGCCAGCTGTTATAGAAGGTACTACACACATAAGACCAGCTGTTATAGAAGGTGCTACACACATAGGACCAACTGTTATAGAAGGTGCTACACACATAGGACCAGCTGTTATAGAAGGTGCTACACACATAGGACCAGCTGTTATAGAAGGTACTACACACATAGGACCAGCTGTTATAGAAGGTACTACACACATAGGACCAGCTGTTATAGAAGTTGTTACACACATAGGACGAGCTGTTATAAAAGTTGTTACACACATAGGACAAGCTGTTATAGAAGGTGCTACACACACAGGACCAGCTGTTATAGAAGGTGCTACACACATAGGACCAGCTGTTATAGAAGGTTCTACACACATAGGACCAGCTGTTATAGAAGGTGCTACACACATAGGACCAGCTGTTATAGAAGGTGCTACACACATAGGACCAGCTGTTATAGAAGGTGCTACACACATAGGACCAGCTGTTATAGAAGGTGCTACACACATAGGACAAGCTGTTATAGAAGGTGCTACACATATAGGACCAGCTGTTATAGAAGGTACTACACACATAGGACCAGCTGTTATAGAAGGTACTACACACATAGGACAAGCTGTTATAGAAGTTGTTACACACACAGGACCAGCTGTTATAGAAGGTGCTACACACCTAGGAGCAGCTGTTATAGAAGGTGCTACACACATAGGGCCAGCTGTTATAGAAGGTACTACACACATAAGACCAGCTGTTATAGAAGGTGCTACACACAGGACCAGCTGTTATAGAAGGTGCTACACACATAGGACCAGCTGTTATAGAAGGTGATACACACATAGGACCAGCTGTTATAGAAGGTGCTACACATATAGGACCAGCTGTTATAGAAGGTGCTACACACATAGGACCAGCTGTTATAGAAGGTGCTACACACAAAGGACCAGCTGATATAGAAGGTTCTACACACATAGGGCCAGCTGTTATAGAAGGTACTACACACATAAGACCAGCTGTTATAGAAGGTGCTACACACATAGGACCAGCTGTTATAGAAGGTACTACACACATAGGACCAGCTGTTATAGAAGGTACTACACACATAGGACGAGCTGTTATAGAAGTTGTTACACACATAGGACAAGCTGTTATAGAAGGTGCTACACACACAGGACCAGCTGTTATAGAAGGTGCTACACACATAGGACCAGCTGTTATAGAAGGTGCTACACACATAGGACCAGCTGTTATAGAAGGTGCTACACACATAGGACCAGCTGTTATAGAAGGTGCTACACACATAGGACCAGCTGTTATAGAAGGTGCTACACACATAGGACCAGCTGTTATAGAAGGTGCTACACACATAGGACCAGCTGTTATAGAAGGTGCTACACACATAGGACCAGCTGTTATAGAAGGTGCTACACACATAGGACCAGCTGTTATAGAAGGTACTACACACATAGGACCAGCTGTTATAGAAGGTGCTACACACATAGGACCAGCTGTTATAGAAGGTGATACACACATAGGACAAGCTGTTATAGAAGGTGTTACACACATAGGGCCAGCTGTTATAGAAGGTACTACACACATAGGACCAGCTGTTATAGAAGGTTCTACACATATAGGACCAGCTGTTATAGAAGGTGATACACACATAGGACAAACTGTTATAGAAGGTTTTACACACATAGGACCAGCTGTTATAGAAGGTGCTACACACATAGGACAAGCTGTTATAGAAGGTGCTACACACATAGGACCAACTGTTATAGAAGGTGCTACACACATAGGACCAGCTGTTATAGAAGGTACTACACACATAGGACCAGCTGTTATAGAAGGTACTACACACATAGGACGAGCTGTTATAGAAGTTGTTACACACATAGGACGAGCTGTTATAGAAGTTGTTACACACATAGGACAAGCTGTTATAGAAGGTGCTACACACACAGGACCAGCTGTTATAGAAGGTGCTACACACATAGGACCAGCTGTTATAGAAGGTTCTACACACATAGGACCAGCTGTTATAGAAGGTGCTACACACATAGGACCAGCTGTTATAGAAGGTGCTACACACATAGGACCAGCTGTTATAGAAGGTGCTACACACATAGGACCAGCTGTTATAGAAGGTGCTACACACATAGGACAAGCTGTTATAGAAGGTGCTACACATATAGGACCAGCTGTTATAGAAGGTACTACACACATAGGACCAGCTGTTATAGAAGGTACTACACACATAGGACAAGCTGTTATAGAAGTTGTTACACACATAGGACCAGCTGTTATAGAAGGTGCTACACACACAGGACCAGCTGTTATAGAAGGTGCTACACACATAGGAGCAGCTGTTATAGAAGGTGCTACACACATAGGGCCAGCTGTTATAGAAGGTACTACACACATAGGAGCAGCTGTTATAGAAGGTACTACACACATAGGACGAGCTGTTATAGAAGTTGTTACACACATAGGACCAGCTGTTATAGAAGTTGGTACACACATAGGACCAGCTGTTATAGAAGTTGTTACACACATAGGACCAGCTGTTATAGAAGGTGCTACACACACAGGACCAGCTGTTATAGAAGGTGCTACACACATAGGAGCAGCTGTTATAGAAGGTGCTACACACATAGGGCCAGCTGTTATAGAAGGTACTACACACATAAGACCAGCTGTTATAGAAGGTGCTACACACAGGACCAGCTGTTATAGAAGGTTCTACACACATAGGGCCAGCTGTTATAGAAGGTACTACACACATAAGACCAGCTGTTATAGAAGGTGCTACACACATAGGACCAGCTGTTATAGAAGGTACTACACACATATAGGACCAGCTGTTATAGAAGGTACTACACACATAGGACGAGCTGTTATAGAAGTTGTTACACACATAGGACCAGCTGTCATAGAAGGTGCTACACACACAGGACCAGCTGTTATAGAAGGTGCTACACACATAGGACCAGCTGTTATAGAAGGTGCTACACACAAAGGACCAGCTGTTGTAGAAGGTTCTACACACATAGGGCCAGCTGTTATAGAAGGTACTACACACATAAGACCAGCTGTTATAGAAGGTGCTACACACATAGGACCAGCTGTTATAGAAGGTACTACACACATAGGACGAGCTGTTATAGAAGTTGTTACACACATAGGAGCAGCTGTTATAGAAGGTGCTACACACATAGGGCCAGCTGTTATAGAAGGTACTACACACATAAGACCAGCTGTTATAGAAGGTGCTACACACAGGACCAGCTGTTATAGAAGGTGCTACACACATAGGACCAGCTGTTATAGAAGGTGATACACACATAGGACCAGCTGTTATAGAAGGTGCTACACATATAGGACCAGCTGTTATAGAAGGTGCTACACACATAGGACCAGCTGTTATAGAAGGTGCTACACACAAAGGACCAGCTGATATAGAAGGTTCTACACACATAGGGCCAGCTGTTATAGAAGGTACTACACACATAAGACCAGCTGTTATAGAAGGTGCTACACACATAGGACCAGCTGTTATAGAAGGTACTACACACATAGGACCAGCTGTTATAGAAGGTACTACACACATAGGACGAGCTGTTATAGAAGTTGTTACACACATAGGACAAGCTGTTATAGAAGGTGCTACACACACAGGACCAGCTGTTATAGAAGGTGCTACACACATAGGACCAGCTGTTATAGAAGGTGCTACACACATAGGACCAGCTGTTATAGAAGGTGCTACACACATAGGACCAGCTGTTATAGAAGGTGCTACACATATAGGACCAGCTGTTATAGAAGGTGCTACACACATAGGACCAGCTGTTATAGAAGGTGCTACACACATAGGACCAGCTGTTATAGAAGGTGCTACACACATAGGACCAGCTGTTATAGAAGGTACTACACACATAGGACCAGCTGTTATAGAAGGTGATACACACATAGGACAAGCTTTTATAGAAGGTGTTACACACATAGGGCCAGCTGTTATAGAAGGTACTACACACATAGGACCAGCTGTTATAGAAGGTTCTACACATATAGGACCAGCTGTTATAGAAGGTGATACACACATAGGACAAACTGTTATAGAAGGTTTTACACACATAGGACCAGCTGTTATAGAAGGTGCTACACACATAGGACAAGCTGTTATAGAAGGTGCTACACATATAGGACCAGCTGTTATAGAAGGTGCTACACATATAGGACCAGCTGCTATAGAAGGTACTACACACATAAGACCAGCTGTTATAGAAGGTGCTAAACAGACAGGACCAGCTGTTACAGAAGGTACTACACACATAGGACGAGCTGTTATAGAAGTTGTTACACAAATAGGACAAACTGTTATAGAAGGTTTTATACACATAGGACCAGCTGTTATAGAAGGTGCTACACACATAGGACCAGCTGTTATAGAAGGTGCTACACACATAGGACCAGCTGTTATAGAAGGTGCTACACACATAGGACCAGCTGTTATAGAAGGTACTACACATATAGGACCAACTGTTATAGAAGGTGCTACACACATAGGACCAGCTGTTATAGAACGTACTACACATATAGGACCAGCTGTTATAGAAGGTACTACACACATAGGACCAGCTGTTATAGAAGGTACTACACAGATAGGACGAGCTGTTATAGAAGTTGTTACACAAATAGGACAAACTGTTATAGAAGGTTTTATACACATAGGACCAGCTGTTATAGAAGGTGCTACACACATAGGACCAGCTGTTATAGAAGGTACTACACACATAGGACCAGCTGTTATAGAAGGTACTACACACATAGGACGAGCTGTTATAGAAGTTGTTACACAAATAGGACCAGCTGTTATAGATGGTGCTACACACACAGGACCAGCTGTTATAGAAGGTGCTACACACATAGGACCAGCTGTTATTGAAGGTGCTACACCCATAGGGCCAGCTGTTATAGAAGGTACTACACCCATAGGGCCAGCTGTTATAGAAGGTACTACACACATAAGACCAGCTGTTATAGAAGGTGCTACACACAGGACCAGCTGTTATAGAAGGTGCTACACACATAGGACCAGCTTTTATAGAACGTACTACACATATAGGACCAGCTGTTATAGAAGGTGATACACACATAGGACCAGCTGTTATAGAAGGTGCTACACATATAGGACCAGCTGTTATAGAAGGTACTACACACATAGGACCAGCTGTTATAGAAGGTGTTACACACATAGGACCAGCTGTTATAGAAGGTGCTATACACATAGGACCAGCTGTTATAGAAGGTACTACACACATAGGACGAGCTGTTATAGAAGTTGTTACACACATAGGACCAGCTGTTATATAAGGTGCTACACACACAGGACCAGCTGTTATAGAATGTGCTACACACATAGGACCAGCTGTTATAGAAGGTGCTACACACATAGGGCCAGCTGTTATAGAAGGTACTACACACATAAGACCAGCTGTTATAGAAGGTGCTACACACAGGACCAGCTGTTATAGAAGGTGCTACACACATAGGACCAGCTGTTATAGAAGGTGATACACACATAGGACCAGCTGTTATAGAAGGTGTTACACACATAGGACCAGCTGTTATAGAAGGTGCTACACATATAGGACCAGCTGTTATAGAAGGTGCTACACATATAGGACCAGCTGTTATAGAAGGTACTACACACATAGGACCAGCTGTTATAGAAGGTACTACACAGATAGGACGAGCTGTTATAGAAGTTGTTACACACATAGGACCAGCTGTTATAGAAGGTGCTACACACATAGGACCAGCTGTTATAGAAGGTGCTACACACAAAGGACCAGCTGTTATAGAAGGTTCTACACACATAGGGCCAGCTGCTATAGAAGGTACTACACACATAAGACCAGCTGTTATAGAAGGTGCTACACACATAGGACCAACTGTTATAGAAGGTGCTACACACATAGGACCAGCTGTTATAGAAGGTGCTACACACATAGGACCAGCTGTTATAGAAGGTACTACACACATAGGACCAGCTGTTATAGAAGGTACTACACACATAGGACCAGCTGTTATAGAAGTTGTTACACACATAGGACGAGCTGTTATAAAAGTTGTTACACACATAGGACAAGCTGTTATAGAAGGTGCTACACACACAGGACCAGCTGTTATAGAAGGTGCTACACACATAGGACCAGCTGTTATAGAAGGTTCTACACACATAGGACCAGCTGTTATAGAAGGTGCTACACACATAGGACCAGCTGTTATAGAAGGTGCTACACACATAGGACCAGCTGTTATAGAAGGTGCTACACACATAGGACCAGCTGTTATAGAAGGTGCTACACACATAGGACAAGCTGTTATAGAAGGTGCTACACATATAGGACCAGCTGTTATAGAAGGTACTACACACATAGGACCAGCTGTTATAGAAGGTACTACACACATAGGACAAGCTGTTATAGAAGTTGTTACACACACAGGACCAGCTGTTATAGAAGGTGCTACACACCTAGGAGCAGCTGTTATAGAAGGTGCTACACACATAGGGCCAGCTGTTATAGAAGGTACTACACACATAAGACCAGCTGTTATAGAAGGTGCTACACACAGGACCAGCTGTTATAGAAGGTGCTACACACATAGGACCAGCTGTTATAGAAGGTGATACACACATAGGACCAGCTGTTATAGAAGGTGCTACACATATAGGACCAGCTGTTATAGAAGGTGCTACACACATAGGACAAGCTGTTATAGAAGGTGCTACACACAAAGGACCAGCTGATATAGAAGGTTCTACACACATAGGGCCAGCTGTTATAGAAGGTACTACACACATAAGACCAGCTGTTATAGAAGGTGCTACACACATAGGACCAGCTGTTATAGAAGGTACTACACACATAGGACCAGCTGTTATAGAAGGTACTACACACATAGGACGAGCTGTTATAGAAGTTGTTACACACATAGGACAAGCTGTTATAGAAGGTGCTACACACACAGGACCAGCTGTTATAGAAGGTGCTACACACATAGGACCAGCTGTTATAGAAGGTGCTACACACATAGGACCAGCTGTTATAGAAGGTGCTACACACATAGGACCAGCTGTTATAGAAGGTGCTACACATATAGGACCAGCTGTTATAGAAGGTGCTACACACATAGGACCAGCTGTTATAGAAGGTGCTACACACATAGGACCAGCTGTTATAGAAGGTGCTACACACATAGGACCAGCTGTTATAGAAGGTGCTACACACATAGGACCAGCTGTTATAGAAGGTACTACACACATAGGACCAGCTGTTATAGAAGGTGCTACACACATAGGACCAGCTGTTATAGAAGGTGATACACACATAGGACAAGCTGTTATAGAAGGTGTTACACACATAGGGCCAGCTGTTATAGAAGGTACTACACACATAGGACCAGCTGTTATAGAAGGTTCTACACATATAGGACCAGCTGTTATAGAAGGTGATACACACATAGGACAAACTGTTATAGAAGGTTTTACACACATAGGACCAGCTGTTATAGAAGGTGCTACACACATAGGACAAGCTGTTATAGAAGGTGCTACACACATAGGACCAACTGTTATAGAAGGTGCTACACACATAGGACCAGCTGTTATAGAAGGTACTACACACATAGGACCAGCTGTTATAGAAGGTACTACACACATAGGACGAGCTGTTATAGAAGTTGTTACACACATAGGACGAGCTGTTATAGAAGTTGTTACACACATAGGACAAGCTGTTATAGAAGGTGCTACACACACAGGACCAGCTGTTATAGAAGGTGCTACACACATAGGACCAGCTGTTATAGAAGGTTCTACACACATAGGACCAGCTGTTATAGAAGGTGCTACACACATAGGACCAGCTGTTATAGAAGGTGCTACACACATAGGACCAGCTGTTATAGAAGGTGCTACACACATAGGACCAGCTGTTATAGAAGGTGCTACACACATAGGACAAGCTGTTATAGAAGGTGCTACACATATAGGACCAGCTGTTATAGAAGGTACTACACACATAGGACCAGCTGTTATAGAAGGTACTACACACATAGGACAAGCTGTTATAGAAGTTGTTACACACATAGGACCAGCTGTTATAGAAGGTGCTACACACACAGGACCAGCTGTTATAGAAGGTGCTACACACATAGGAGCAGCTGTTATAGAAGGTGCTACACACATAGGGCCAGCTGTTATAGAAGGTACTACACACATAAGACCAGCTGTTATAGAAGGTGCTACACAAAGGACCAGCTGTTATAGAAGGTTCTACACACATAGGGCCAGCTGTTATAGAAGGTACTACAGACATAAGACCAGCTGTTATAGAAGGTGCTACACACATAGGACCAGCTGTTATAGAAGGTACTACACACATAGGACCAGCTGTTATAGAAGGTACTACACACATAGGACGAGCTGTTATAGAAGTTGTTACACACATAGGACCAGCTGTTATAGAAGTTGTTACACACATAGGACCAGCTGTTATAGAAGTTGTTACACACATAGGACCAGCTGTTATAGAAGGTGCTACACACACAGGACCAGCTGTTATAGAAGGTGCTACACACATAGGAGCAGCTGTTATAGAAGGTGCTACACACATAGGGCCAGCTGTTATAGAAGGTACTACACACATAAGACCAGCTGTTATAGAAGGTGCTACACACAGGACCAGCTGTTATAGAAGGTTCTACACACATAGGGCCAGCTGTTATAGAAGGTACTACACACATAAGACCAGCTGTTATAGAAGGTGCTACACACATAGGACCAGCTGTTATAGAAGGTACTACACACATATAGGACCAGCTGTTATAGAAGGTACTACACACATAGGACGAGCTGTTATAGAAGTTGTTACACACATAGGACCAGCTGTCATAGAAGGTGCTACACACACAGGACCAGCTGTTATAGAAGGTGCTACACACATAGGACCAGCTGTTATAGAAGGTGCTACACACAAAGGACCAGCTGTTGTAGAAGGTTCTACACACATAGGGCCAGCTGTTATAGAAGGTACTACACACATAAGACCAGCTGTTATAGAAGGTGCTACACACATAGGACCAGCTGTTATAGAAGGTACTACACACATAGGACGAGCTGTTATAGAAGTTGTTACACACATAGGAGCAGCTGTTATAGAAGGTGCTACACACATAGGGCCAGCTGTTATAGAAGGTACTACACACATAAGACCAGCTGTTATAGAAGGTGCTACACACAGGACCAGCTGTTATAGAAGGTGCTACACACATAGGACCAGCTGTTATAGAAGGTGATACACACATAGGACCAGCTGTTATAGAAGGTGCTACACATATAGGACCAGCTGTTATAGAAGGTGCTACACACATAGGACCAGCTGTTATAGAAGGTGCTACACACAAAGGACCAGCTGATATAGAAGGTTCTACACACATAGGGCCAGCTGTTATAGAAGGTACTACACACATAAGACCAGCTGTTATAGAAGGTGCTACACACATAGGACCAGCTGTTATAGAAGGTACTACACACATAGGACCAGCTGTTATAGAAGGTACTACACACATAGGACGAGCTGTTATAGAAGTTGTTACACACATAGGACAAGCTGTTATAGAAGGTGCTACACACACAGGACCAGCTGTTATAGAAGGTGCTACACACATAGGACCAGCTGTTATAGAAGGTGCTACACACATAGGACCAGCTGTTATAGAAGGTGCTACACACATAGGACCAGCTGTTATAGAAGGTGCTACACATATAGGACCAGCTGTTATAGAAGGTGCTACACACATAGGACCAGCTGTTATAGAAGGTGCTACACACATAGGACCAGCTGTTATAGAAGGTGCTACACACATAGGACCAGCTGTTATAGAAGGTACTACACACATAGGACCAGCTGTTATAGAAGGTGATACACACATAGGACAAGCTTTTATAGAAGGTGTTACACACATAGGGCCAGCTGTTATAGAAGGTACTACACACATAGGACCAGCTGTTATAGAAGGTTCTACACATATAGGACCAGCTGTTATAGAAGGTGATACACACATAGGACAAACTGTTATAGAAGGTTTTACACACATAGGACCAGCTGTTATAGAAGGTGCTACACACATAGGACAAGCTGTTATAGAAGGTGCTACACATATAGGACCAGCTGTTATAGAAGGTGCTACACATATAGGACCAGCTGCTATAGAAGGTACTACACACATAAGACCAGCTGTTATAGAAGGTGCTAAACAGACAGGACCAGCTGTTACAGAAGGTACTACACACATAGGACGAGCTGTTATAGAAGTTGTTACACAAATAGGACAAACTGTTATAGAAGGTTTTATACACATAGGACCAGCTGTTATAGAAGGTGCTACACACATAGGACCAGCTGTTATAGAAGGTGCTACACACATAGGACCAGCTGTTATAGAAGGTGCTACACACATAGGACCAGCTGTTATAGAAGGTACTACACATATAGGACCAACTGTTATAGAAGGTGCTACACACATAGGACCAGCTGTTATAGAACGTACTACACATATAGGACCAGCTGTTATAGAAGGTACTACACACATAGGACCAGCTGTTATAGAAGGTACTACACAGATAGGACGAGCTGTTATAGAAGTTGTTACACAAATAGGACAAACTGTTATAGAAGGTTTTATACACATAGGACCAGCTGTTATAGAAGGTGCTACACACATAGGACCAGCTGTTATAGAAGGTACTACACACATAGGACCAGCTGTTATAGAAGGTACTACACACATAGGACGAGCTGTTATAGAAGTTGTTACACAAATAGGACCAGCTGTTATAGAAGGTGCTACACACACAGGACCAGCTGTTATAGAAGGTGCTACACACATAGGACCAGCTGTTATTGAAGGTGCTACACCCATAGGGCCAGCTGTTATAGAAGGTACTACACCCATAGGGCCAGCTGTTATAGAAGGTACTACACACATAAGACCAGCTGTTATAGAAGGTGCTACACACAGGACCAGCTGTTATAGAAGGTGCTACACACATAGGACCAGCTTTTATAGAACGTACTACACATATAGGACCAGCTGTTATAGAAGGTGATACACACATAGGACCAGCTGTTATAGAAGGTGCTACACATATAGGACCAGCTGTTATAGAAGGTACTACACACATAGGACCAGCTGTTATAGAAGGTGTTACACACATAGGACCAGCTGTTATAGAAGGTGCTATACACATAGGACCAGCTGTTATAGAAGGTACTACACACATAGGACGAGCTGTTATAGAAGTTGTTACACACATAGGACCAGCTGTTATATAAGGTGCTACACACACAGGACCAGCTGTTATAGAATGTGCTACACACATAGGACCAGCTGTTATAGAAGGTGCTACACACATAGGGCCAGCTGTTATAGAAGGTACTACACACATAAGACCAGCTGTTATAGAAGGTGCTACACACAGGACCAGCTGTTATAGAAGGTGCTACACACATAGGACCAGCTGTTATAGAAGGTGATACACACATAGGACCAGCTGTTATAGAAGGTGTTACACACATAGGACCAGCTGTTATAGAAGGTGCTACACATATAGGACCAGCTGTTATAGAAGGTGCTACACATATAGGACCAGCTGTTATAGAAGGTACTACACACATAGGACCAGCTGTTATAGAAGGTACTACACAGATAGGACGAGCTGTTATAGAAGTTGTTACACACATAGGACCAGCTGTTATAGAAGGTGCTACACACATAGGACCAGCTGTTATAGAAGGTGCTACACACAAAGGACCAGCTGTTATAGAAGGTTCTACACACATAGGGCCAGCTGTTATAGAAGGTACTACACACATAAGACCAGCTGTTATAGAAGGTGCTACACACATAGGACCAACTGTTATAGAAGGTGCTACACACATAGGACCAGCTGTTATAGAAGGTGCTACACACATAGGACCAGCTGTTATAGAAGGTACTACACACATAGGACCAGCTGTTATAGAAGGTACTACACACATAGGACCAGCTGTTATAGAAGTTGTTACACACATAGGACGAGCTGTTATAAAAGTTGTTACACACATAGGACAAGCTGTTATAGAAGGTGCTACACACACAGGACCAGCTGTTATAGAAGGTGCTACACACATAGGACCAGCTGTTATAGAAGGTGCTACACACATAGGACCAGCTGTTATAGAAGGTGCTACACACATAGGACCAGCTGTTATAGAAGGTACTACACACATAGGACGAGCTGTTATAGAAGTTGTTACACACATAGGACCAGCTGTTATAGAAGGTGCTACACACATAGGACCAGCTGTTATAGAAGGTGCTACACACATAGGACCAGCTGTTATAGAAGGTGCTACACATATAGGACCAGCTGTTATAGAAGGTGCTACACACATAGGACGAGCTGTTATAGAAGTTGTTACACACATAGGACCAGCTGTTATAGAAGGTGCTACACACATAGTACCAGCTGTTATAGAAGGTGCTACACACATAGGACCAGCTGTTATAGAAGGTGCTACACATATAGGACCAGCTGTTATAGAAGGTGCTACACACATAGGACCAGCTGTTATAGGTGCTACACACATAGGACCAGCTGTTACAGAAGGTGCTACACACATAGGACCAGCTGTTATAGAAGGTGCTACACACATAGGACCAGCTGTTATAGAAGGTGCTACACACATAGGACCAGCTGTTATAGAAGGTGCTACACACACACATAGGACCAGCTATTATAGAGGTACTACACACATAGTACCAGCTGTTATAGAAAGCTCTGGACCTCAGCTGTCATGTAGATATGGTCACCAAAGTTTACCCACTGTAAGCACTGTCAAATATGTTAATAAGCTATTTTCACCTATTCAACGATTATATTTTTAAAATCTGATGACACCAGTGTGTTCCCCATCCCAAAAAACCCCAGGGTGTATCCAAAATTCTACACTACCAACTTCTAATTATGAGAAATATACCAATATATTTAAAAACTACATCTCCCACTATAGACGGGCCCCAGAACCTGTTACAAAGCTTGTGCACTTGTAGTTCTTCCGGGGAGGGTGGGGGGACATGTTGGACTGTGTTTCTGCTGTCTGCCGTGGCTGCTGGCTTCATTCCATTTCAGATTGCTGCTGGCCGGCCGACCGAGCACACAATACATGAGACAAATACATGAAATTTATTATGTATTTTTTATCTTCTTATCCGCCGAGCGGCACGTACCATGTCACTTCCGGAGTTTTCACAGACACTTCAGCTGTGAGGAGGCCTCGGGGAAGTCCCAGGACTAGGTGGAGGGATTATATCTCCAACCTGGCCTGGGAACGCCTAACCAGCTCCAGTCGGAGCTGGTTAATGTGGCTCGGGAAAGGGAAGTTTGGGGTCCCCTGCTGGGGCTGCTCCCCCCGCGACCCGATACCGGATAAGCGGATGAAGATGGATGGATGGATGGATTCCGGAGTCTTCAGCTGATTTGATTTGTTGTCACAATACATGAGACAAATACATGAAACTGTATTTTATTATTATTATTAATATCTTCATTGTTTACATCCTCAAATACAACGTTAGACAAAAACATCAATATTGCAAATATTATGTATTTTTTTTCTTCTTATCCGCCAAGTGGCACGTACCACGTCACTTCCGGAGTTTTCTACGGATTTTTTGAAACGTTATTACGGTGCATAACTTACTAGAACAAAGCTGAGCAACGTGTTGTTGCTGGTGACTAAACCACTGACTGTATATACGTATATTGAAGCGATACTGGCATTAAAGACCAGCTGATCACTGTCTGATTCTGTGAATGAATGCCCACATTGCATTGTGGGATATCGGCTTTGAATGCGTGTCAGTAGCTCGGATCATATCGTAATGTTCTGTATTACAGCATACTGTAATAGTTCAAACGTTAGCTGACGTTGTTCAGTAGCTAGCTCAGTGATTATCTGATTTAGCAGGGGGGGTTTACACTTTTGCCACTGCACTGCACTGTATCCGTGTCAAATTCTCATTAGGGGCTGAGCCCCCCCCTAAAGGTCTGATCCTAGAATCGCCCCTGGATGAGCAGAGAGAAATGTTTAGAGTGTTTTTAGCTGCTAGAGCCTGAGCCACATGTGCTCCTCTCCAACATATAACCTAGAAAGAGGACAGGCTACACAAACACACACATGGAGAGAGGAAAAGAGAGAGAGAGACAAGAGGAGGGACTGAATAGATCCATGTAAATGCATACATAGGCTATGCATACATATACATATCTATACACCGATCTGAATACCTATACATATTTTTTAAACTTAATTCTCCATATTTCAGCTGCCCTTTACTATAGCAGTATGTTTGATCTCTCCAAGCTCTGAGCCAGGTGGTGGAGGGTGGTACCTGAGAGGAGCTCCAGTTAGCACAAAATTCTAGTATAGTCATTTGGTGCTGTTAAGGACTGTGCACGCGTGCGTGTGTGGGGTTGGGTCATCACGGAGTTGTTCATTTTCTGACAGCCTATATGATTAATAGCACCTTTCACTCCTTGGCCTGACACGCTGCTTCCCTCCTGTTTTCTTTTCTTCCTCGGCTGGCCTGCCGTTTTGAGGATTACAGAAGTGACAGCAGAGGCGGAGATAAACACACACAGGCGCACAAACACACACACAGACCAGACAGATGCACACATGCACAAACACAGATATACTAATACCAAATTGTGGAAATATATTTAAAGATTACTGTGCAGACATGTGCAAGCATGCAAACACTGAAGGCTTGCAAACACACACACACACACATGCACATGCACATGCACACACAGGTAAACAGTCAGACACGCATAGTGTAGGCAATCACCTACAGATTCAGTTCAAACTGGAGCAAGCCAGGACTCGTCAAGGTCTTGTACTTTGCACATGCTGTGTCCTTGGATAAAACAGTAAAAATCAATAAGAAGACAGGCAGACATGTGGGTTGTGTTGAAGTAAAAACATTCACCCATAACCACAGGGACACTGGTTCAACTCCCGACAGCACTGCCTCCAACTTGGCTTGGCATTATAATGTACACAACTGACAGTGTTTGTAGTGGGAAAACAGAAATGGGACATTCACTGAATGCAAACAATGTATTCATAAAACATTTTAAGGCTAAAAGGTGATTTATTTTTCTTGCTAAGGGGGTTAGGCTGTAGCAACATAACTTGTTGATGTAAACATCGTACCTATGCCATAGCTATGGTTAAGCTTTACTGCAGCTTTTTTATAGCTTAAGTATAGCTTGTAGGTTGGGTTACAAAAATACCATGTAGAGACCACAATAACGGTGATTGATTAGCTTTTGCTACTTGTGTTTTCTCCTTTAAGTGGAGATTGTTGAGTGCCATACTTTCGATCCATGCATGAGCATGTGAAAACCTTGTGGGACTCACAACTTTATCTGCAATTTTCAAGCAATTAACATTTGTGAAACACATTGTCGCCATTTGGGATCAGCGTGAAAGTGCCTGTAAGCCACTTTTGAGCTCCTCTCAGTGAACATGGTTACTTCGGCTATTGTACAGCAGTAACATCCTATTTAGTAGTGAGACAAAGTCAACCTTCCATTTAAGGGTTGTTGTGGGGCTAACAACGGGGGAAATCGGACACTGAACTATAAATGAAAACGTGCGGTGGTGTAGGTATCACTGGTTAGATTGCTGTTACCAAAGCTGAAACCAATGAAACCAATCAAGTATGAATTCAGCTTAAGAGTAGCTCCTAACTGGCCTCCTAAAATGCTTCTTTGTCTTTATGTAACTGTAGCTGAAAAAGACTTTATTGTATAAAAGTACAATCCACAGAAAAACAATGGTTTATTCAAATTATGGTTGGTGC
This sequence comes from Sander lucioperca, assembly GCF_008315115.2. Lineage (NCBI taxonomy): Eukaryota > Metazoa > Chordata > Actinopteri > Perciformes > Percidae > Sander > Sander lucioperca. The sequence continues at coordinate 28,951,728 of NC_050194.1, read as the reverse complement.
TACACATGCAACACATGTCCAAACAACTGCAACCTCTGGTTACAAGCCTCGACCTTGGAACGGTTAAAAAGGCCCCGCCCGAGGATCTAAGGCTGCGAACAAGCTCGTATGGGACAAGCATCTCCGAGATGTAGTCGGGTGCCAGACCCTGACAAGCCTTAAAAGTGATCAGTAAAATCTTAAAATCAATTCTAAAACCAGGGTTCGAATTCCGTGGGAGCCAGTGGGAGCTGAGCTCCCATTGAGAGAGGATGAGCTCCCATGAAAGCAGTAAAATCAAACACCTGTAGGGGTCTATAAAAATCATCAGCACCATTATTTAAATCACAAATAAAGCACTTTTCCCAAACACACGGAGCTCTGAAGCAGACCTGTGCATCGCTTAGTGTCCACTCTCGCTGTAAAAATAGAGATGAGCAGCGCGCCTTCCGTCCGTAGTCTGTACAGCTTCAGGTTTGCGTAGGCTGCGTAGTTTCGGTTTCCCACCTCCGATGTAGAGCAGCGTACAGCCACTTCCCTAAACGTTGTCTCATTCAGAGACCAGAGTCTCAAACAGGGCTCTGAGTCTGTCAGGAGGTCTGAGATCTACCGTCTCAGCAGAGCAATCACATATTGCATATTATACAGGTGTTACTATGATTTTGTAAATGGTTAATGTGGAAGTTACTGCCTTTTGCCTTGGCGTGAAGTGTCACTTTTTGCAGACAATACAGAGGCAGAGCACAGTAACTTCAAAATAGAGGTCAAAAGTCAAAAAGTCAAGTTTGAGCTCAAGATTTTTTAGGTAGATACATTTCATTACTAAAACATCTAATTGCCAGATTCCCAGTGTCCTACCTATAATTCATTTGGCTGGACAACTAAAAAACTTTAAAGTCACTTTTCTCAGTTTCACACTCTAGCGAGTTATGGTCTTTTGCCTTTGTAGGTCAGTGTAGGATGTGACGTTGGTCTTTGTGTTTGCCTGCCCCTCCTCCACTATGGACAGCTTGGTAAAAAGTGTCACTGACGAGCGCAGCTTTTTACCCCAAGTTGCACATTCTTCACGGCGACCAGAAACAACCTCCAAATGTGCAGCGCTCAGCGCAGAACAGACGCTACTGGTTTTGTAGCATTGTGTGACTATGCAGCGCTCCCATTGCAAATTGTTTTTTTTCCATCGACCAATCGATTGGTTGAAGAATAGGTTGAATTTCAGTTGACTAAGATTTTCTTTGGTTAAATACAGCCCTATGTTTAAGCTTCAGCTGTGACTACACCAGTTAGAACTAAAAACTGGCCCTATCTGGTTAATAAACAGACTTTGGCTAGGATGCATCCTCAAATTTGAGCCTGACAACAGCCTATAAATCAGAAACACCAGTGCATGCATATTCATAACAAAAAACATAAGCCCCAAAGAACAACTTGATGTCAGTATGCCCCCATGAAAACTTCCTCTCATCCACAATCTCCAATAAACTCAGAGAAGAGCAATTAGAAATCCCTCCACTGATGATTATTCATCACGGCCCATGCAAACGTTGATGGTGTGGAAGTGCTGGTGTAATTGAAGATGAAGGGTCGGGCATAAATCCTGCTGCTGAGATAATGAGTGAAATCGGAGCAGATCCATTCATCTCAATGATCCCCATCTCCAACCATGATGGATCACTGCTGGATCCCTCACTGGCCAGTCATAAATCACTGCACAAGTCTCAGCCAACCAAAGCTACTCTGTGAGGTTTATCAGGTGGGTTAGTTAACTTAACTTAACATCAGGAAACTCTGAAGTGTTCAAGTTGAAGACTACTAACTGAGCCATGTCTGTTTTGTGTTTGCAGGTTTTCAGCTGTGAGCAGGTTGGCTGGAAGTTTGCAGAAGGTGAGGTAAAGTGATTTTGAACAGACTGGACTTCCAGGCTCTGCCATCAATCAGGGAAACAGAGAGAGAAAAAATAGAGGGAGCCAAACACGGTGAAATGAAAGGGAGGCAGAGAAAGAGATCTATGGAAGGCACAAACATTAACAGCTCTGTATTAATCTCACTTTCCTCCCCAAAACGCCAACAAGCCCTTCAAGGTCATCCTCCAATCACATCTCAGACAGCTCGGGCATTCCCATTGGAACATGCCTCAGCAAACTGACGAGACTTTGCAGGGCGGCACAAATCCATCCCACCCGCCCACCCTGCAAATGCTCCAGTGTCCATTACAGGGACGATGTGGCCAGTAACAAGCGCAGAGTGTCTGACCTCTGTGATCTAATGAGCTGTGTGTCACCGTTAAATGTGTCCCTGGTGCCCTGCTCAGGGCCGGCACTCCCCTGAAGGAGGGGTCCTGACTAATGTGATTCATGGGAGTGTCCGAGGCTGACTGCTGGTCAATATCAACAGCAGAGCACCTGCTCCTATGTACAGGCAGCTCTATAAAACCCATGAACCATGTGACAACCAATTTCTAATCATCACAAGACAAATAATGGTCATAGTATACAATGCCAAATTTGTGGTAATATTATTTGCAGATGTGTGTGGTGTCAATTTGTGCGCACTCATATGTGTACACATACGTTTTTAACCTACAATGGCCTTAATAAGCTGTTTAAGTCATATCTACACAAATCTCTAAATGTGCAATGTACATATGTAGAAGCATAGGCGCAGGTTTCGGGAGGACGCTGGAGACAAGTCCCCCCAATGGCGGACCCAGACACCATTCTATCCGGACCCAGACCTGAAACTAAATTATTGAGAATTTACCAATTGTATGATCTGTTAACCATCTCATGTGATGCTACTCACCCCATCAAGTCTTTACATTGTGACTCGAGTTAGTAAGTGAGATACACAATCACAGGGAGAGACAAGACAAGAGACAACAGTCGGAGAATTGTCAGAGAAAAGTAATATTACGTCAGCTCTAAAAGAGAAAAACAGACCGCAAAAACTGAGCTTTTAATCCACAATGGACAGTCTCTTACATGTTCATTCTTCCCACCAGCAGTTCAAAACCAGTATGTCTCCGTTCAGTAGCCAATATATATGTATATATATATATATATATATATGTATATATATATATATTGTCAATGTTAAGGCGTTACCACATGCGATTAATTGAAAAAAATGTATGCGTTATTTTTGTAACGCAAATAAAGCATTTTATCAAGTTTGACCCCAAGCTCTTCCCGTTATCGCAGCTCGGATGGTTAAGCATCGTGTGATTCGTGTGGCTCGGAAAACTCGACTAAATGACGACAGAGGAGACGGTGCCCGATCTGCTGAACGGCATGTTTCATTATAAAAAGCTTCCAGATGGAAGTTTTAATAAAACCAAAGTTGTGTCCACTTTTTGCAGTGATAACACGGCAAGTTTGAAGTACCATCTTCAGGTGAAACCCATTTTTGCTGATCTTAGCAGAGATGCTAATGCTGAGACAGGGTCAACAAGCAGTGCTCGGGGGGTCACGTGATGCAGCGGAGCTAGAAGGACGCATCTCTGAAGGCTCTCCGAGACTTTATCCTTAAAAACACTCTTAACCCTTTAACCAAACCAAATTTTCATCTATTCAGACTTATAAGCTGCTCAATGGACCTAAGATCTAAAAATAAGCAAGCTAATTCGGTAATTGTGCCTTTTTCATCGTGCGAAGAGGAAACAGCAGGAGGCTAGCATTAGCAAGATGGCGCACGGTCAGGTGCAACCTACTGGGGACAACGCTCTCATACTTCAGGAGATACGAAAGGGGAACCAAGCCCTCTCCAATAAGCTGGATACCAAAACGGCAGAGATTAACGAGTCAATTTCTGGGCTAAAGTCTATGCTTGATAACCTGACATCCCGCGTCACTGAGGCGGAGGAACGCATCGGGACGGCGGAGGACCAACTCACCGAGCTGGACTCGCGGGTGGACAAGTAAGATAGATGGAAAAAGTTGAGTCACTTGAGAATTACAGCAGACGCAATAATATCCGCGTCCTTAACGTACGTGAGGGTTGTGAGGGGAGTGACCCGGTTAAATTTTTCGCTTTGGCTGCCGACTATATTGGGAAAAGAGCACTTTCCCGATCTGCTAATAATAGAGCGAGCACACCGGGCACTCGCACCAAGACCACCCGTGGAGGGGAGACCGAGGGCCGTGTTGATACGCCTACTGAAGTACCAGGACCGGGAGAAGATACTTCATACAGCAGCAAAGCTATCCAGGGAAAACAAAGGTCCCATAATGTACGAGAATACGCCAGTGATGTTTTTTCCTGACCTGAGTGCCAACCTGGTGAAGCGCCGAAAGGAATACGACCAGGTGAAGAAAGAGCTGAGATCCAGGGATGTCCAGTTTGCTTTACTCTATCCTGCTACTTTGAGGATAACACTCCCAGATGGGAAAAGGAAAGTATTTAAAACACCAAAAGAAGCAGCAACGTTTGTGAGAGACCACGCATGGGGAAACTAAAGAGAGGTGTAGACAAGTTACCTGACATACTTTTTTGGTCATCGCACAAAATGTAAGCTACTACTGCCTTACGATATTGTTCACCCGTTTTTTGTTTAAAGAAATTGTAGTGGCGGTCATTGTTACTCTTGAATGTTTCATATAATATATTATATCTCGGAGAGCCCCTGGGGAGGCAGGAGCCCTTAGATTTAAGTTAGATTTGATATTCACGAATACAAGACCTTTCCAGATGAAGGGAGGTGTGCCACATGTTTTTGGGCTGGCACTGTGGGGTTCTATATACTGTTTTTGGGGTATTTTTCCTTTTTGTTTTCCTTTTTGGTTGGGTGCTCCACTTATATGTTACACACTATCTTCCAAGTACTTTGTTTACTGTAATATTATGAGAGGTCAGGGGAAGTTTGTGAACAAAACAGAATCTTTATGGACAGCATGTTGAAATTTGTCAGTTTTAATGTTAATGGGTTGAATGGGCCGATTAAAAGGAAAAGGGTTTTGACCTATCTTAAAAAGTTACAAGTAGATATCGCTTTCCTTCAAGAAACTCACCTTACTTTACAGGAACATAAAAAATTAAAGAGAGAATGGGTAGGGCAGGTAGTGTCGTCATCATTCAATTCAAAGGCTAGAGGAGTGGCCATTTTGATAAATAAAAATACACCTCTGGAAATACTTGAAACTGTCATTGATCCCTCAGGACGTTATGTCTTTATTAACTGTAGAATATTCTCAGAACAATGGTCACTCCTAAATTTATATGCACCTAATTATGATGATGAGTTGTTCATGCAAGACATATTTCTAAGAATTGCAGGGGGGCAGCAAAACATACTTATAGGAGGTGATTTCAATTTCTGTTTAGATCCTACTCTGGACAAATCGACTAAGACCATCTCCAAGTCAAAAGCAGCCAAGACCACTCAAACGTATATGAGAGATCTCAATATAATAGACATTTGGAGGCAGATGCACCCTCAGACTCGGGATTATTCCTTTTACTCATGTCCTCATAAATCCCACACTAGAATTGATTTATTCCTTTTGTCCACCCACCTATTTCATAGAGCGTTAGATGCTGAATATTTATCTAGAACTTTATCTGATCACTCACCATTGACCTTGTCCATTTTATTCCCGGATAAACCCAAAACACCCTATAGGTGGCGCCTTAATCCCACTCTCCTCCAGAGAGCTGATTTTTGCGCATTCATAAGGGATCAAATTAAATTGTTTTGTGAAACAAACTGTGCCTCCTCTCCCAACAGCTTCATTTTATGGGATACGTTAAAGGCCTATCTGAGGGGATAGATAATCTCTTATACAAAAGGTCTGAAAAAGCAATACACAGAGGATATTGATAAATTGGAAAAAGAAATTCTGTTCTTGGAAAAAGATTATCAAAGAAATAGTTCTTCAGACACATATCAATCTTTAGTCCAGAAAAAACTTCAATACAATATGCTAAATACCTACAAAATTGAAAGAGCTATTTTAAGAACTAAACAGAGGTATTATGAATTGGGAGAGAAGGCACATAAAATTTTGTCCTGGCAGAGGAAAGCACTAAAAGTATCAATGCCATTCAAACTGAAGCAGGCTCTATTTCATATAACCCAACAGAAATAAATGATACATTTAAAAACTTTTATTCAAATTTGTACAAATCAGAATTGCCCGGCGATTTGACCCATATTGACAACTTTCTGTCTAAAATTGAATTGCAAAAAATTAATGAAGAGGACCAAAAAAATCTTGACCTTCCTTTCACTCAGGCAGAAATTACAAAGGCCCTAAATTCACTCCAGTCTAATAAATCCCCAGGAGAGGACGGTTTCCCCCCCGAGTTTTATAAAGAATTTAAAGATTTACTTATCCCACTGATTATGGATGTAATAAGCCTTTCGTTTAAGACACATACGCTTCCCGAATCGTTTTCGACTGCTATAATCACAGTAATATTTAAAAAGGGTAAAGACCCATTATAATGCGCCGCTTATAGGCCCATCTCATTAATGAACTCAGATTACAAATTGATCTCTAAGGTGCTAGCAAATAGGCTTAGTCTGATACTACCAAAAATAATCAACCCAGACCAGAGTGGCTTTATTTCAAAACGCCTATCTGCCAATAACTTAAGTAGATTCTTTAATATAATCCATTTAGCAAAATCAAGATCCGATCACTCTGTGGCTGTAGCGTTAGATGCTGAGAAGGCCTTCGATAGGCTGGAATGGCCCTATTTATTTAAGGTATTAACTAAATTTGGTTTTGGACAAGTATTTATTAACTGGGTGAGAACCCTATATCACAAACCCAAAGCAAGGATTACTACTAATGGGCAAATCTCATCACCGTTTTCCCTAAATAGATCCAGTAGACAGGGATGTCCACTGTCCCCAAGTCTGTTTGTCTTAGCCATTGAGCCCTTGGCGGAAGCAATCAGAAGGCACCCTGATATAAAAGGCTTTAAGGTTGGTCAGACAATAAATAAAATTAATTTATTAGCTGATGATGTTCTCTTATATCTAAAAGACCCTTCTCGCTCTCTTACTCGACTACAGGATTTGTTGGGCACCTATGGTACTGTCTCAGGATATAAAGTAAACTATGATAAAAGTGAAATAATCCCATTAACAACATTCAACTACTCTGCGTGTCAAAGTGCATCTGCGTTCAAATGGGCCCCAACTGGAATAAAATATCTTGGTATAATAGTGGACAATAACTTAAAAAATCTTTATAAATTAAATTACAGTCTACTACTTAAAAAATTGAAGAAGATCTACACAGATGGATTAGCCTCCCTATCACTTTGATCGGGAGGATTAATTGCATTAAAATGAACATTTTGCCGAGGCTGCAGTACCTCTTTCAATCACTGCCTATTCCATTACCCCAAACCTTTTTTAAAACTCTTAATAAAAATGTAAGACAGTTCATTTGGAATAACAAAGCACCAAGAATATCTTTGGAGAAATTGACGTGGGACTATAAGTCAGGGGGACTTCAACTACCCAATTTTAAAAAGTATTACTTTGCAGCCCAAATGCGATTTCTTTTGTCTCTGTTTGAGAGTGACACAACTCCATCCTGGGCTCATATTGCATTTTCTTCTTTGAAAGACAATTTCTTCAGTGATTTCGTTTACAAATACAACTGCCAAATTTTGTCCAAAAAGACTGATAACCCAATTTTATTACATCTCATTAAACTTTGGTATGATGTACATAAAACCATTGGCAAGGAGATAGGGCTGTCACCAAAATCACCTTTAAAACAAAACAACCTTGTCCCTCTGACTGTAAACAATAAGATCCTGGAAGCATGGTATCATAATGGGATTCGTAAATTGGAGGACTGTTATGAGAACGGATTCTTCATGACTTTTGAACAATTAAGAAGAAAACACAATTTGTCTAACAATACTTTCTTCTGTTACCTCCAACTGCGGTCATTCCTGAGAAGCACTTTGAACAATACCATGGCTTTACCCAAACTCACGGAAATGGAAAAATTGATACATGATAGTGGACCATTTAAGTTTAATTCTAAAGTATATTCTTTGTTAATATCTGAATGTCCTAAACCAGCTCTGTATAGGTCTAGGGAGAGGTGGGAATCAGACTTAAATATCACGATTGAAGACCAACGTTGGTCAGAGTTGTGTCAAGACAGTTTATCTGCCACAATTAATGCACGGTACAGGCTTGCCCACTATAATTTCCTTCATCAGCTGTATTTGACCCCAGAGAAAATTCACAAGTCTAAGCCCGAGCTATCTGATACATGTTTCCGATGCGCTGCAGATGTGGGCTCTTTCCTACACTGTACTTGGTTGTGTGTGAAGGTGAGAGATTTCTGGATTGACTTTTGTGACGTTGTGTCTAAGATTAATCAGATTCCATTACCTGTGGACCCAGAATTTTGCTTGCTGGGGAACTTTATGAAAATTGATAAACCGCTTAATAAATATCAAATAAAATTTTTGGAAATAGCCCTGGCAGTGGCCAGAAAATGTATTGCCATCACATGGAAGTCTGATTCCCCTCTATCCATGACTAAATGGTATTTAGAAATGAATAACTGTGTGCCTTTAGAAAAAATAACATATAATCTTAGAAAGGGATATAACACCTTTATTAAAATCTGGCAGCCCTATCTAGATTATGTGGATAATGTGTTGCTGGAATGTGACTGACCTCGAAACATTGTATGCCTACTTTAAAATATTGGAGCATCCTTTTGGGGAGGGGGGGTGGGGAGTTATTTGTTTGTGTTTGTTCTTGTAAACTGAAAATTAAAATAAAGTATGTATATAAAGTAAGTAAAAAAACAAGCAGTGCTCGTCAAACGACACTGGCTGAGTGCAGCCGGAGAAAGTTGGTCAACAAAACGACAACAGCAAAACTAACTAGTGCAGTCGCTAAATGGGTCACTATAGACTGCAGGCCCATCAACATAGTTCTGGACCGGTGTCTTCAAGACATCATTCAGATCGACACAGGCGACCCATCATACAAGCTACCTTCGAGGGGAACTAACGTTACGAGATTACATGAACTGTACGATGCTGAAAAAGCTACGAAAGTGAGGCAGTTGGCAGAAGGTACTTTTATTGTACTTACTGGAGACCGCTGGACATCACGTCACAAGCAGGTGCAGGTAAGCTGGCCCATATAGCAAAAAGGTACTCGGCTACACCTGCCTCAACAGTGCCATGTAATATACTGTGCTCTTTGGCAGGCAACATTCTGCAGAAGAAGAGGTCAGCTCTATTATCTGAAAATCTGAACAAGCTAGTCTGCCTGAACAACTGGTTGAAAGAAGACTAGACTGTTTGATTGGTTGACAGGAGGCATGATCCACATCTGTTTGAAGTAATTATCTTTAACCAAGAATTCTTTACATTACTTTGTAACAGTTGTTGGTTACTGCTAAATATGTCTGCACTTCATATGGATGCCTCAACAAATTAAGATTGTTACTGAACACTTGTTTAATAAATGTTAATGATTGAGATAATAAAACTGAAGAATTTGTTTCTTATAACCAGTTTGTCATGCATTTATTTATTTCAACACTGCACGTTTACAAGTAAATCCTAGTATTTTAAATTTGCGATTAATCGTGATTAATCACATCCCATAACTCTGATTAACTTAATTACATTGTTTAATCGATTGTCAGCACTAATATATATATATATATATATATATATATATATATATATCGATATCGTGATATGAGACTAGGTATTGTCTTAGATTTTGGATATCGTAATATCGTGATATGACATAAGTGTTGTCTTTTAATGATTTTAAAGGCTGCATTACAGTAAAGTGATGTCATTTTCTGAACTTACCAGACTAGCTGTTCTATTATTTGTCTTTTCCCCACTTCCCCACATATTATGTCCACATTACTGATGATTATTTGTCTAAAATCTAAGTGTGAAGATATTTTGTTAGAGCACCAATTGTCAACCCTAGAATATCAGCGCAATATTGATATTGAGGTATTAAGTCAAGAATATCGTGATTTTCTCCATATCGCCCAGCCTTATATATATATATATATATATATATATATATATATATATATATATATATACACACAATACGTTTACATACGTACATTGGTATGTGTGCATCAGGGTTAGGGTTCAGAAATTGTTGACAGACAGGATTACATTTTACTGAAATTGTATTTTATATGATTTCAGGTGACAAATAAATTGATAGATTTTTGTGGTGGAGGAGTGTGTGTTTCTATGAGTATACAGTGGAGCAGAAAGAGGATGGTGTTTGGCCAAACAGGTGGTGTAATGGATAATCCGAGCAAACATTCAATTTAGTCACCTGAGGTTTGGTGGGGAGTTGCCCACACATACATTTCCCTTAGTTTCTCCATGACACTCCGTTATAGTACATGTTTGACAGCTAGTGATGCCGCCCCACAAAACCTCTCTCCAATGCATTACCAGCCATAATGTATAAGTTTACATTAATAAAGATAAAATATTAATGTGCATTTTGTTCAGCATCCCATTTGTATATAGGTATGCTATGTAAGCTTACAGTTTTTTACAATCACTATGACACCTTTTTCAATACTTTTAATAACTTTCCTAAACTCTTAACACAGTTAGCACAACATCCGTAGGCTGTAGGCTATACAATTAACACATTTCTTGTTGCTTTGACACAAAATATACAGTTAACACACATTTAAAATGCTTGAACTTCTTTTACACACAAGCTCCACCAAGACCAAAACAATGGATTTTTACTGACCAATTTGCAAATGCTTTCACTCTGTATGTCAGAACAGATAACATCATGTTCTAAACCTAACTTATAGGCTAAAGTCAAAGTGAACAGCTGATCATATTGTAAATTGAAACACAAATATATCCCCTGGATTTTATACAGAAACAGCTGATTGAAGTTTTGCAAATAGATCAATCACAGCTGATTCCCTTCTAGGAAACACACTCAGGTGTTGAGGTTCTTTCAATCCCATGATCATATGGTAGTACATACAGTAAAATAGGTCCTATTGGAACAATATACTGTAGATGAACACAGAAAATAAGAAAGAGTACCAGGACAATTCTGTCTCTGTCTCCCTTTTTTTCATAAACTGCACATTCTATAAAACTACTCTGAGATGGATCATTCATTTTTTGTATTGAATCTCTGCAGCAAAAGAAAAAAAATGGTGGCCGGGTTGGTTCAGTGGGTAGAGCAGGCGCACATATACTTGGAGGTGTATGCCTTGACGCAGAGGTCCAGGGTTCAAATCCGACCTGTGATGATTTCCTGCATGTCTCTTCCCCCCCCCCCCCCCCCCCTCTCTTTCTCCCCTTTCACGACTAGCTGTCCTGTCAAATAAAGGCGGAAAAGTCCAAAAAAAATCTTAACAACAAAACAAAAACGTAGAGAGGCTTCAAGAGAAACTGCAGTGCAAAACACAATCTATGATCAATACAATCACTATTGTCTGTTGTATAAGGGCAGACCTGACACATATCAAATAATGTAGTTTCTGTAATTCCATGTGATGTTAGTGTTTTTATGACATTGTTCTATGATTGACTAAATGTTCCTGTTGGAAGAGAACATGTGTTAGTGTTTTGGAAGAATTATTAGATTTTGAGACATGTTTGCATTGTTTTGGTGGACATAGTGTATTGTATTAGTGTATTATTGTATTTTGAAAATTAGTTTTGGAGTTTAGTTTTCAATGTGTGATTTTGAGCATGAAATTTTGCCAATTGTGTGTTGTAGGTGTGTTGGTGCGTTAAGAGTTTAGGAAAGTTGTTAAAAGTATTGAAAAAATTGTCATAGCGATCGTAAAAAACTGTAATAAGATGTTACAGAAATGTCACTGTCAAACGATCTGTTGTTTTTTTGAGGGGTAAGTAGCAGACATCTACATCTATAGATATATATAGATATATATATATATATACATATATATATATATATATATATCTATATATATATATATATATATATATCTATATATATATATATATATATATATATATATATATATATATATATATAACTCTGTGTTCAACTATTATCTTTGCCCCCCACTACCACAACCCCCATCTATACCATTGGAACCTGGAGCACTGAGTCAGAAAATTAAGTCTGTGCTCAAATATGACCCTTTTCACAATGGTAGATTGAGATTCTAGCAGTGCTCGTGGTTCACAGTGAGGGAAACCAGGTCTCGATAGTAACTGATGCAGAAATTATACACAACAATTAATCTCCCTTCATTCAGAACTAATAACAGATTTGGCTTATGCTGATTAATGTAGTGGCAAGACAACTGAGAGGAAACATGGCACACATACAAAACATGTGCATTGTTTTGTATGTCATTTGTGCAGCAACTTCTTATATTCTGACTTGTTCCTTGAAGAATGGGAGCTCTAAAGAAAAAAAAAAAAGAAAGAAAAGGAGAAGCACAGATCAGGACAGCATCTTTGTGAGCTGTCATCAAGAAAAATGATGTTGCCACCAGAGGGTTCCACCAGGACTTAACCACAATTCACAATGGCTGGCTGCGCAATAAGTGTTTATCAATAACCCAGGAGCTGGCTGGATAAGAGAGGACTCCCACCTCACAAAATGACCTATGTGTGTGTGTGTGTGTGTGTGTGTGTGTGTGTGTGTGTGTGTGTGCGTGTGCGTGTGTGCGTGTGTGCGTGTGTGCGCGTGTGTGCGTGTGTGCGTGTGTGTGTGTGTGTGTGTGGGTGTGTGGGTGTGTGGGTTTGACAGACTTCACAGAGAAAGTTGGGGATTGATTGAGAAAAGGTGGACAGTGCATCAGAAAGTGATTGAGAAGAGTAATACAAACCCATTGAAATAGAAAATAAGTGGAAATAAAAAAATAAAACTGAAACAGGAAGACACTTCTCATTTAAGCCTCAGCTGTTGTTTCCATAACGACTAATACATTAAAACAGAGTTCTTCAACAGGGGGCCCGGGACCCCTAGGGGGTCCTCAGAGTCACTACAGGGGGGCCTCCAAATAATTGTTTAAAGTTTTTTCAAAACTTAAAATGTCTTAACATGAATCCAACATATTATTAGCAAATATAAAATCCCCACTGATGATAGGCTTACTGGCCTAGGAGGTAGTCACCATCCGCAGATACAGTGAATTCTAAGGATTCACTGTGTATGTTTAACATTAAAAAATGATTTGACAAATCATGCCTTTAGTTATTATTTTAATAGCTTAGTATTCTATGCAAAAAGGTATGTATAAAGCCACCCTATACATTATTGTAGGCCTAGTTTTATATGCAACTTAATTTCATATGTAGTAGGGGGTTCCTGCTCCGTCTCTTTTCAGGTAAGAAAAAAAAAAAACGCTGAAGACCCCCCTGAGGACGAAAGACACTCCAGCGCGTCCAAACAATGTTTGACAAAACTCTGACTCAAAAAGTGATATTGATTTCATTTCAGACATTTATTTACTATTTTAATCATATATAAGCTAAGACTTTGTTAAACTCATTTCAAGCATCAAAACAATTTGTACAACACATCATAAGTTAAGGTTTGTTTTCAAAAGAGATTTGAGGAATTTCAAAAAGCCAACATCAACGTTTCAGCTTCAGCACCAAATTATCTGTTTACACATTGCTCTAGAAAAAATGTGGGCCTTACTATACGGAAAGTTGAGTTTGTTCTGAACATTTTGATATGAAACACATGGGGATTAGTTATATGCAAATACCCTTAAAAAGGTAAATTTAAGAAGATGTGTGAAAATGCCCTCAGACCTCAGAGGGTTAAAACCCAAGTCCACTGAGCTCATGTCAAATCTGCATATCTAACAAGGAGGATGAAGTAACACACAGACATACATACTGTACTCTACACAAGCACATACTCTCTTGGTTTCTTTTTAAAAAGCTGGTGCTGCATTCCAGAGAGACTCAACCTCTGAGTGTGATTAAAAAATCCATGTTCAACATCTCACAGCTACACTTATCTGTTGTCACAACAAGATGGTTTCATACGGACAGCTTTGATAGATAGGTTGATCAGTGTCACTGACTGTTAACAGGCACTTATCCATGTGCTCAGCTTTTAAAATTCACTTCAAAGCCTGAAGTTTCTCTGTTAGAAATTCAAGGATAAGGAATGTGAGGCCCCTCAGACACTCACATGTTCAACTGCTAAACAATGGAGGGCAGTGCTGTGAATAATTATTTTATATTGATTTATTTTACATGCCAGGCTACTTTCAACCTGCTTTAAAAAGTGGACCTATTATATAGCATTTTCAAGTTCACAATTGTGATTCTACTAGAACATATTTACATGCTTTAATGTTAACAAAACACTTTATTTTTGTCATACTGCCCATGGCTGCGGCACCTGTATTCACCCTCTGTATGAGACGCTCTGTAGGAGCGCCTGTCTCTTTAAGCCCCCCTCCCGAAAAAGCCCAGTCTGCTCTGATTGTCGAGCGTGTTTCCTGGAATGTCCGCAAGTCTCTGATTCTCGGTAGATGCTAGTTCGGATCCGCTAGACGTGTCAACGTCAGAGGACGTGCCTTGTGGCCCACCTTATTCTGCCTCTGATTGGCTTGTTCCACCATTCTAGCAGATCCGATTTAGGATCTACCCTGATTCTCCTCTGTGTTGTTTCACTCCGGAGCCTGAGACTGACTGCAACGGAGTATATAGCAGGACTTTCTACTGTGAAAATCACCAATAAAGGCTTCTTCACCAAATACTACACAACCGGACACGTCTCAGCAGTCATGTGACCCGAAATTGGGGAGAAATGACCAACATTGGCCACCAAGATTACAGCTATCTGGTGTTAGCATGCAGCTTCATTCAACAATGTTAAAAAAACAAAAAAAAACAGTCCTGCCTGGCTGAAGCAGATGACCAATCATAGGCCGGCTTGGAGTTGCGTAACACTTAGCCGAGAGTAAAAAAAACTGAACCGTTCAGAAATCTGAACATTTTAGCTCACGGGGGATTTCTCTAAAATACATTTACCTCATTATTTAACATGACAATCATAAACATTATAACGTTATGACATTATAGATATGACAGGAAATACAGCATTTCAAGCAGCACCAATGGTATGAAACACACTTCCTGTCTCCTAAAGGGGCGTGGCCTCGTTTGAACGTGTATTGAACGTCGTGTGGATGAATGAAAAGTTATATTTGAATAATGTATTAATATTTTCTTTTGCTAATGTTAGATATTTCCACAGCTAAAAGACATATTTAGCATCACAGAGATTAGTTGTGTTAGGGCGTTAACGAACGTTAGCTGACGTTAGCTTCTCTGTGTTGCTAGATCTGGCGAGAGTTTGGTCCTGAGACAGAAACAGGTCTCAAACTAAGTTAATTTCTACTGTTCCAAAGCTCTGTTGTAGTTTATACAAACATATATGCATATTTTTAATCTAGAGAAATAGCAATAACATAGGTTATTAAAATAAAGAAAATTGCAAACTAAACACCTTTGGGTTTTGGTCTGTTAATCAAATAAAACAAGATATCTAAAGATGTCATCTTAAGCTCTGACAAATTGAGATTTTTTTCATAAATTTCTCACATTTTGTAGACATTTCATTAAATTGATCAAAAAAGTAATCTATAAGATTAATCGATAATGAAAATAGTTGTTATTTAGTTACTTGATATTTCTTGGCCAATTATTTGTTGTAACCCTACACTTACAGCTATGAAACAGGTACTAGACAGCATAGTGAAAGCTTTAACACTATTTATAACCCATTTCAGTTTATATGGAGAAAAACAAAAATAGCTATTTTATTGCTTTTATATATATTATCCCTTTCCTCTTAACTATGAAATCAAGATGCAAATCGGATGCCAAGTTCGCTGTCATACTTTGGCCGCAGTTAGAACAAAATTATGAAAATGTATCTGTATTTCAGGAGCCAACAGACATGTCTTCCAGCATCTAGCACTAGCATAGTAAAACTAGAATAATAAACTTCACTTAGGCTAGCTGTACATTTCAATAACCATTTCACATGCCATCCTTCCACTTCCCACTGTCACTTGTCAATACAAATTAGCAGACATCACACAAATGGCAACTTTAAGAGCAAAGGCAGTTCTAAAAGTGAGTAAGGGATTTAAAATGGGACAAACTCGTCTTAGGTAAGGCTGCTAAATGACAATAATAATAATTAATTACTACGACAACGATATGCTATATTGTTTGTACTTTAGTCTCGCTTTGCCAGACCTTCCTCCACAGCGCTGCGGAGGAGGGTCTGGCTAGTCCACACAGCAATCTGGGATGGGAGAATAACGTGATCTGGTTTATTGACATTTCTTTAAACCAATCACAATCATCATGGGCGGCGCTAAGCACCGCACGGAGCCCCGGTGCCACTGCAAAATCCCCTGAAACGTGTATGTTCAAAAGTAGTTTTAGTCGTGCAACAGAAAACTCAGATTGGACAGATAGTCTAGCTAGCTGTCTGGATTTACGCTGTAGAGATCTGAGGAGCAGTTAACCATAGTCCTCACAAATCACAAAGAAAGTGTAAGGTAACTGACATCCGGCCGAAAAGGACACACGGCGGAATTTCCCGCGGCAACGGAGCAATCGCAAGAAGTGGAACGTCGTGGATAGACTATTTGTACTTAAACTTAAATATCTCTGTAGCTTCTATTGTACTGGGGGAATGATGAAAGATCACAGTGCATTCCAGGTAAGATATGGCTCTTGAGTACATCTATATGTCTTGTTCACTATTTCTTTCTCTCTCTCAGCCCTAAGAGGGTGGATCCCACTAAAGTCTACTTCAGTTTTCAGAGAAATAGAGCACCACTTAAGATGGCAGCGGGGATTCCCCCGAGAGGAAGTTCCAAGGGGAAGTCAAAGAGGCCTGTTTAAACCACTACTGAAATGCACCCTGAGTAATTCCACACACACCTGGCCAACATGGCTCTATCCTACCCAGTATGCAGGCCCAATCACTATAGCTGATGAATACAAAGGGGATGGAGCCTGCACTGTAACAAATTGCTGTAAAAATACTGGATATTTTGCACAGTAGTGTACCATTTTCCATTAATACAGTTGAATACTGTAAATTCTGATGTCTTTGAGGAACAAAATATTAACGACAAGCTCCTGTAAAATCTTACGGTAAAAAGCAGTATTTATTTTTTACAGCAAGCTACCTATAATCTTACGGTATAATATAGTATTTTTTTTTTCTTTTTCAGTTAACTTTAAATCAGACTTGATCTTTGGTCTGTTTAATAGTTCATCTGAGCAAAATAAAAAATTAAATGAAATTAAAAATAGGCCTACACATCAGTGTTTTTATTTGAGATTGAGGACACAATAACAAGAAGATGAAGAATTAGTTTTCATCCGGACTCTTAAACTTACAGCACCAAACTGGATGGAGCACTTGAGGCATCACCTGCTGCTTTCCTCACCGTTCTCTCGTCAACTGCGCAGCTCACCCTCATCCATCCTGTCCCCGTGGCTTTCTTAAGAAGGTAAATATAATCTTGCAAAAGTCAGCATAATGCTAATGTGATTTTGTGTTGGATAAACATTTTATTGACTTTTTTTGCCGAAAAGATTGAGTCAAAAGTACATTCCGCACGCTAGCATACGTTACTCTCATTTAGCAACTATGTGGACAAAAGTTTAGCTTTCTGTTGAAGCACATTACTTAAATTAGCATAAGTTGGCTTGGGCATTTGATTTGTTGTCAGATCTAATTAAGGTGGGCTACAAGGTTCTATTTTACCATTTGTTGTTTTACTTTTTCAAGTAAAACGGTTTATGGTAGTTTATAGGGAGAAGCTTGTTATGCAGGTTGATGCAAAAAGCTAAAAAGTAGCTTCACATATGCACTAATGTAATATACAGTAGTTAAAAGTTAGTTGACTAGTTGTTGATGTAATGATTTAACAGAAAAAGAGCAGATGAAGGGGAATTTGTCAGAAATTTGGCCTTGTTTTATTTGAAATTACAAGCTAAATTGCTCCTTCCATCCTCCACCATTCAAACAATAATTGAACACTATCAGGAAATATATGACATCAATCAGTCTCACCTACTTTCCAAGCTTAATGAGAAGTTAATATCACTTGGACTTTTTTCGCTAACTGCTCTTCTTAAATTGACAATAGACACCATGGTTGAAGAGCCTGAAATACAGTCTTCAAAAAGTATCTCTATGTTGAACTTTGCCAAAGATAAAGTTTCCCAAAGTTAACAATGTTTCCTAATGCCGCCCTCAAATCAAAGTTTAATAGATACTGTAATAACAGCTAATCTGTTGTAATCTTGAATCATAAATGTTTTGTTTCTCATAGTTTATCAGAATGAGATCATTCTCTCATAATTATGAGACACAGCGGTCATTATCATAAACAGAAAGTATTTTGTTATTCAATTACTGTGATAGGGTTCCATATTAAATGCAAATGATCTTTACTTACCATACCTAATATCTTATATACTTTCTCTATTATTACATTTTAGGCGCCTCATTGGGATTAATCCTGAGAGGGGAAGAAAGACCAGCCAGGGGAAGGTGGTGTCAAAGAAGACGGGGAAGCTGGTCCACAAAAAGGCAACAACGGTGAATCCCCATGTGGCCACTCTACTAAAAAATGTGATGGACTTTGAGTGGGGCTTTATTTAGCCAGTATAGTTCAGTCCATCTGTCTCAGATGTCCAGGTTCATTTTTGGACCCACCATTGTTGAGAGCCAGTTTGATATGTTTAATTGTTAATGTTAATGGAATGTGTGTAATTTAGTTAGCTTTTACTTAGTTTTCTTAGCTGCTATGCATTTGATGCAGTGACTTTAACCCAATTGTTGTCTTTGGATGAAGGGAGGAAGGAGGAATGAAAAAAAATAGCAGTAACATTAAATGAAGTTGAATTGGCTGATAATTTGTACTCTATGCATTGCAAACAGTCAAAACAGACCTGGTCAATTTTGACCAGGTCTGTACATACATATGTAAATACAAAGTTTAATGAATGTAATGTTAGCCATCACTTGTCATAGTTCAAGAAAAAATTCTGACAACCACTTAGTAATGGTGTTTTTATGGATTTTGTAGATACTGAAAATGTTCAGCTTTAATAAATTGCCTAATGTTGTAAGGTCATCCCTTGTCTGAGCCATTTCTGTGACAGCTATTTTCATTTATTATTATTATTATTATTATTATTATTATTATTATTATTATTATTATTATTATTATTATTTTAGGGGTTTTCATTTTTAAATGTAAAACTTTTAAATCATTAGTTTATATCACTGTGAAGATCACATTCTACAGTTTTACAGTAATAAGTTGTTAATGGAGAATACTGTAGGAACTGTAAAATAACAGTATAATTGCAACCAAAGCGCTGACAGTATAATACTGTAATGTTTATTTTCCATACAGCACAGTACTGTAATATTTTTACAGTACTAAACTGTTGTTGTAGATCACAGTAGGTACACTGTAGAATAACAGTTTCAAGCTGGCAACTGTAGCTGCCAGTAGTTTACTGTAATTTAACAGGACATTTTGTTACAGTGTGGGTACAGGGTAGCCTGGGTAAACCCTGACGAACTTCCGGCAAATTTGAGATTTGCTCTGAAAGTCAGTCTGGCGAAGAGCCCATTCAAACCCATTTCCAATGTCCCCAAAATTGAGGCACCAATCACAACCATTGATGCGGGCTTTATGCGACGACGATAGCACAGCGACGGCGAGCAGCTTTTTGTTTACATTCAACATGACGGCTATCGAAGCGCAGCGTCACCCGGATCGTTGGTCTGATTGGTTGAAGGACTATCCAATGCGCCCTCGAGGCGTTTGAGCGGCGTCCGTTGGTGACGCCCCTTTGGAAATGAACTGTCAATGAACCTTCCCCAGACCCACTCTCAGTTACAACTAAGAAGGGTCTGGTGTCAACCAGGCTAGGTACAGGGTCAAGATCAAACAATTTGTGCATGAGAGACCTGTAAATCAAGATAACACACCCCAAAACAAACTTCTTTTAAAAAGAGGTTTAGCATTTTGAAAATACGTAAGTATCCTTATTTCCTTTCTTTCTGACATTAAGATGTTCAGATGGATATTTATCTCACGCATGATAAGTAGAGAGCTGCTTCCCCCTGCTTCCTGTCCTTATGCTTAACTAGGCTAACCACATCCTGACTCCAACTCTGTACTGAACAAACAGACATGAAATAATATCCATCCTATCATCTCACTTTCAGAAAAAAAACAAATGAGTATTTCCAATTTAACTGTTTTTAAACACATTTTTAACATTGCTGCTACACAGCACTCATCTGTTACTGTCAGGACAAACATTATAAATGTGTGTGATGTGTATTCTTCCTTCATACTGGATTTTTACATTTTAATCTAGATGCTGGTGCTGGTGTGAAAAACCCGGTTTGTGTGAATGGAAGGCCCAAACAAGAGCAAAAGATGTTTTGGATTTCTTAATTTATTATAATTTATTATGCTTTTTTTATTGGCAAGCTTATTGTAAATATGATGTAGTGATGTATTGTTATTACAATTGTTTCTACAAAAAAAAACGCATACTCCTTTACATCATTCACTTTGGACTGCAGGTTTCTGACAACTAACAAAAAGTGTCACTGTAATGACACTGAAGCAGATCAATTCAATACTATCAACAACACTCCAAAAACTTAAGGAAATGCTGCTGTACACTCAGCTGACGAGACCCTGACACACACATATACAGGCGCACACACACACACACACACACACACACACACACACACACACACACACACACAAACTAGCAGGCTTGAGTTGGCCAACCCCTCTCCAAAGACCAAACTTTATCATAAGTCGCCTTTAATGGAAAAAACAATGACAAGCTCAAGGAGAAGCCATGTCCCCAACGAAAAACAATTTACGGTACCAAAGAACAAAAGTGAGAGGGGGAAATAAAAGACAACACAGAAGAAATATGAAAAGTTGTTCAAGTGTTGCAGGAACCAGATATCATTTGAAATAGTTACTGAGTGTTGTATTGCTGTCAGGCAAGACTCAGGACAACCTTGAGCAGAGGGGCTAAGGCTAGCTGGAGTTCTGAAGAGTGGGACTTGCAGGTTTAGAATTAGAACTCGCTCTCTGGTTTTGTCAGGCAAATGTTGAATATGGGAGCCCTTGTGGGTGACATTGACATAAGTGTATTATGGTTAAGGAAGTTCGTAAACTTCAGAAAAACCCTCCACCAGTGTTAACCTCACATGTGAGTTCCAATAATTGGTATTGATTGCAGGTGTAATGTGCACCAATTCAGACATCCTCTTATGTATATCTAACTTTCCCTTTCTTTCCAAGATCCTTGAGAAGGTAATCAGTTATGTGACTTTCTACATAGCAATAGTTTCTTTGAGGACTTTCAGTCAGGATTTAGAAAGCATCATAGCACAGAGACGGCACTGGTGAAAATTACTAACGACCTTCTAACTGCTTCAGACAAAGGACTTGTCTCCATACTTGTCTTACTAGATCTTAGTGCTACATTCGACACTAATGACCATACCATCCTGTTACAGATTGGAACATTTAGTTGGCATTAAAGGAATCGCACTAAGCTGGTTTAAGTCCTATTTCTCTGATCAATCTCAATTTGTTAATATTAACGAAGATTCCTCCAAGCACGCTAAAGTTAGCCATGGCGTTCCACAAGGCTTGGTGTTGGACTAATTCTATTCACCTTATATATGCTTCCTCTAGGCAATATTATTAGGAAACACTCAATTAACTTTCATTGTTACGCGGATGACACCCAATTATACCTATCAATCAAGCCAGACAAAACCAGTCAGTTAGCCAAACTTCAAGCGTGCATTAAAGATATAAAATCACGGATGACCTACAATTTTCTGATGTTAAACTCAGACAAAACTGAAGTTATTGTGCTGGGCCCTAAACACCTCCGAACCTCATTATCTAAAGATATAGCTACTCTGGATGGCATTGCTCTGGCCTCCAGCACTACTGTCAGAAAACTAGGAGTCATCTTTGACCAGGATTTATCCCTTAATGCCCACTTAAAACAAACCTGAAGAACAGCCTTTTTTCACCTTCGAAACATTGCCAAAATTAGGAACATCCTGTTTCAAAATGATGCTGAAAAACTAGTCCATGTATTTGTTACTTCCAGGCTGGACTACTGTAATTCCTTATTATCAGGATGCTCAAATAAGTCCCTTAGGACTCTCCAGCTGATCCAGAATGCTGCAGCACGTGTTCTGACAAGAACTAAGAAAAGAGATCATATTTCTCCTGTATTAGCTTCTCTGCATTGGCTTTCTGTAAAATCCAGGATTGAATTTAAAATCCTTCTCCTGACCTACAAAGCTCTAAATGGTCAAGCACCATCATATCTTGAAGAGCTCATATTACTTTATTGTCCCACTAGAGCACTACGCTCCCAGAACTCAGAGCTACATGTGGTTCCTAGAGTCTCTAAAAGTAGAATGGGAGGCAGAGCCTTCAGCTACCAGGCTCCTCTCCTGTGGAACCAGCTCCCAGTCTGGGTTCGGGAGATAGACACCGTCACCACATTTAAGAGTAAACTTAAAACTCTCCTCTTCAATAAAGCTTACAGTTAGGGAGTCAGGAGTTGCAGCGTCCGCCTAGCCCGGCCCACCTGCTTCTCTTCATAGTCGTCAGATTCATTTACCATATAATCAATAATATAATCAGAGTAGAGGGAGGCAGGCCAGTACAGCCCGATCCGGTTGGGGAGAGTTCTAGCCCAACCAGGCTCCTCTCCTTAACCTGTCTCTCTTAGTTCTGCTGTTATAGTTTTAGACTGCCGGGGGACTTCCTTTGACACACTGAGCTTCTCTCTCCTCTCTCTTCATTCTGTGTGCATCCATGTCCCAGAAATGCTTGTTACTAACCTAGCTCTGGAAAGCTTATTCCCCGGAGTCCTGATGTTTTTTTGTTTTTTTTTTCGCCCAGCATGTTTCCTTGGATTAGGGTGGCACCAAAATCATGGTTGCAGCTGTCGCCGTGGTACTGATGCACGCCCTGCTATGCCCTGCTACACCCTGCTACGCTCTGTGGTGTCCTGCTACATCCTGCTACGTCCTGCTATGCTCTGCTGTGCCCTGCTACGTCCTGTAATGCCCTGCAGTGCCCTGCTATGCCATGAACTACTACAGCTACTATTTCTAGTCACTGTTCCATTATCTTTATTGTGACTGTTATTCCAAAAGTTCCATGCAGGGCCAGATTAATTCACTAGGGCACACTAGGCCAAACTCCAAGTAACTTGATTAAGCACAATTTTTCACTACAATGCACAATGTAAGCAAGTCAGACAGTTGAGATTGTTGCGGCCCAAAATGCCTGATTTTGCGGGGGAAAAAAAAGTTGCGCTAAAAGTTGCGATGTCTTTTGTATTTTTGTTGCAATGAAGGTGCAAGAGACAGTGAAAATTGCAACAAAAAAAATTTTTGATTTTTTTTTTTGGTATACTTCTTAATATATACACTACCGGTCAAAAGTTTGGGGTCACTTATACATTTCCATTCCACTCCATTCCAGACAGAATACCATCTGAGATCAGTTGCATTGTTTTTTTTAACCAGGGCAGCAGTTTTCAGATGACATTATGTGTTTACATAATTGCAAAAGGGTTCTCGACTGTTGTAGAAAGAAGTAGCTGAAGAAATGCTTGAAATCCATGCTTTTTGGTCTAAACGTCATACCCAAATTAAAAGTGGTACAGCTCCCATATACTCTGACACTCTGGGATGTGCCTGACATCATTGGAAAGGAAACACTCTCAGGTTTTTGTTCCAAGTGTCAGTGTGATTCTAGGCCTTACTGACTCAGAGTTACAGAGGCTAGAATGGAGGGTTTCTATTTCCGTCCAAGTCATACATCTGTAAAATGATTAAAATACACTGCTGTGAACACATCTAGTGAGATACAGACAACACAATGTCACACACATTAGCCACATGTCTCAGCTTACTACAGAAAAATCCAGAAGCCAAAAGACTCAAAAATGGATTTTATATGAATTCAATCACCTTTCCAATGATGTCAGGCACACCCCAGAGTGTCAGAGTATTGTCATTGTCAGTGGCTTGTTGATCTTTACATTGTTAGTTAATTTCCTAACCTGGCCTGGGACACACATTCATACGGTTTGATAAAGTACTTATTGGACTTTAAATTATCATTGCACTTACAATAACGAGCGTAGCTGTCGTCAATTTAGGTCATCGTGTCATCTCATCTCCGGTTTTTCCTGCATCCACCATGTGTGTGTGTGCGTGCGTGTCAGTCGCGGGGGGAACTGAGCAGCAGCCCCGCCCGCTGCAGAGAGCCGACAGGATTGGAACAGCAGCAGCTTTCAGCGAATTTAGAGTGAAAAACCATTACTGCGTACTGTGATTTTAAAATGTATACAGGTTGGCAGGACGGTCTGAAACGTTTTGCACGGTCTTTCGCTGTACGTTTTGTTGGTAAAAGTGAGATGTTCCAGTCATACACGTCTCGTCTTCATATCAGAAACAAGGAAATGAATTTGGCAACATACGTGTGTTACATGAACCCGTTCTCACTCTAGCTTGCTCAGTGGCTCTCAGCGTCACATACTGACGCAACGTCTGGCACGTGGGACTGCTGGGATTGGTTGAAGTCGCGGGAAACTCTGGTTATTGGTCAAATTTGCGGTAAAGTTGCCGTGATTGGTCAAAATTGCGAGTTGCACCGAATTCATGGTGATTGGTTGATTTCGTGTGAATTGTTGCGATCGTGACATCGCAAAATCCTGGAGGGGACTGATTAAGCATACACTGAAACAATGATTCCCTTAAAAGTAGTACCTCACGATTAGGTAGTTACGCCTTAAAGGCAGGGTTGGTAACTATTTCCAATATACCCTTTTTAATGTATTGTATGAAATGGTCTTTACCCCCCGACAGCAATAAATAACTTATGGGTTCCTAAAAAGGAGCGAAAAAGATCTGTCATCTGTAGCTGCTGTAGTCATGTAAAAATGCCCACCAATCACTGGGCACGAAAGAACCAATGAAATACTCTACCCTTCCTGTGTATGAGCCTGAGCTCAATGCGCATCATTGCTGCATTGCTAACAGTAGTCAAGTTTGTTTTAAACATTCAGTATGATAATATTAGCTGTTTGCTTACCAGTGAATGAGACGTGAAGTAAAATTGGGGTCCTTTCTCCACTCTGCTCTGGAGCAGCGACGCAGCAGTGCTCATGCACGTCTGTGTGTGAGTTGGAGCCCCTAGGAGATGCTACTTTCAAATCTTACCAACCCTGACTTTAAAGGTCCCATATTGTGAAAAGTAATTATATAGCAGATTGAGGTTCTATATAAATACTGTGAAAGTATCAAAACACTCAATCCAAAGAGAAATGCACACAACTCTTGCATTACATACAGGACTTCTGTACGGTTGAGATGTCACAAGCATGGCATCAGTATTTAGAAAAACAAATGAGCAATCAATTAAATTGCCACAACTAATTACCACAAGGTGAAGGTGAATCTATGTCACAGAAATGTGTAAAAACAAAACCAAAAACACACAACCTCCACCTCCATCTGCTAAAGTCACTCCAGGTTGATCTTTTCTGCTTCCCTGTTTTATCCCCACAATCTTGACCTTCACTCTCCCTCCCAATCTCTCCTGTGGCCAACTGAAGATTGTGTTCCTCTGTCAAAGCCTGTCACAACAGAATGACAAGAGCACAGATATGCAGATATAGTAAATGCAGTGGCCCACAACTACACACACACACACACACACATATAACAGAAAATGCTGGGAGATACAGACATGCAAAAAGAAACACACAAAGAATATAAAAACACATAAATAACCAAGTATACACAAATATGAAAACAGCAAGGACGAGAGAGAGAGAGAGGTGCGCTCAGAAAAGTTAAAACATTTAGAGACCGACAACCCCGTTAACATTCCCTGATGGGTATTTTTATGAAAGATTTAGATTTTCAGCGGAGGGAATTACTTATAGGCTATTTGTTGCCTTCTTTAGCCGTGTGTTGCCAATGCGCACATCGGTTTAAATTATGTTTTTATGGTTTTTTTTATTTTCTCTCACGATCGCGTACCACTGCTGGAGTTGCAACTGAAATAAAAGCCTAAAGCAACGACAGTTTATGGAAAGCAAAAGTGTAATTATATATGGTCAGATCTTGTGCCTGACTGATGGGGAAGTAACCAGTTTAGTCTAATGTATTGTAGTGGGTGTACTGTACTGTATATTGGCCAGAATCTGCCTTTGGGGGAGAAGGGGGGCATATCATAGTGGGGGGTCTGGGTGTCCTCCCCCAGGGAAGTTTTAAGCATCAACGACTTCATTTCCTGCATTCCGCAATTTATGGTGAAATACCTCCATTGAGCCTATGTGAAGAATAAAGCACAGATGACAATTCAGAATATATCAAACATATAATGGAAAGTATGTCGTTACGTGTCATTGGGCATTTTTAAGTGAGTATAACGTTGTGATTTACGCATAACAGCGTCGGCTTTTTTGCCAGCTTTCCTTCCTGCGTTTTGCCTGTAAAACCGTGTCTGTGTTCTTCATATTTATGTAGAATTATAGTTTGCTCTTCTTGTTTAAAATATGCAGCTCTGGTAGATGTTTGCGATTGGTCGTGGTGCGCAAACACCGCCTCTTTTATGTGAACGCGCATGTCTCTAGATTGGAAAAACCTGGGTTGACTGAACTAGTTGATAACCAGCGTCGTGACACAGGTTATGCAGGACCGCGGTTGTTAGGTTAGGTGAAGCCGGATCACTGATCGAAATCCAGGACATGTTGATCTTGATTCGTAGTACAGGCCTCTGGGCTCATATAACAAAGACATGCAGCTACTAAAGGCTAACCTAGCTCGTAAAATTAATGTTATTTTGTCTCCCCCTGCGTGTTAAGTTTAACATGAGAATGTGATCTGTGCTTGCCTGGATGAGTGTATACTTTCCTACCTAAGAGGGGTTGTGCTGTGTTGAATGATTTACCCAGCCACCGTGTCATTTTGCATTCTGAATGTCTCCCTTGTCAAGATGGCCAGCACCTTCTGACTTGCCGCTCCAGCCTCTCTTTCCATCAGGTCCGCTCTAGCCTGTTCTTCAATTGTATTTAGTTTAGGAATTAAAAGGTGTATTTACAAAAGTTGTGTTGTGGGAAAACAAGAATAGTCCTTTGGGGTCTTTGTCTTCAATAGTGTTCTCCCTGTGGTAGTGTGTGGTTTGCAGCGTCAGCCAGCAGCGTGCTGTTTCTGTGATTGTCTCCCTCCGGAAACAATCTCAACCTGAAACTCCTCTCACACACCTGCAATGGCTGGGTTAAATCAGATCAACCAACACGCCCCCCCTCATGTGTCATTTGTCAGTCTGACCCTCTCATCAGCTGACACAGACTAAAACGTAACAAAATGTTAACATACACATGCACACATAGCGTAAGAGTCACATCTAAACTTTTCCAGCAGCACTAATGATCCTGCTGCCTGCAGGGAAGCTCAAATTCTCATCAGCTCTCGGGAGCATTATTAGTCACACTTACCATGAATTACAAGGCACCATTGGACCCTTAATAAATATTTCCACCCCCATTTTCATGAGCCCATGATCCTGATCAATCGACACTCAGCCTCACGTTATTCATTTTCTATTTCAGCCATCTGTGTTTATGAATTAATGCTCTTAATATGGCTGTATATCACAGGCCGTGGAACTGCCTGTCAGTCTAACACAAACATAAGTCCTGAGGTGGAGGTCTTTTTCCTGGGCCAGGTCCTGAGAGAGAGATCAGGGGTGTGGAGAATTAACCATGGTTCTTCTACCTGTTAGTATTATATTTTGTTAACGGAAATTTACAGAGGAAGTTTTTTTTCTTTTCGATTGCTAACATGCATTGGTCAAAACTGTCACATTGTAGAAACTCTTCACACAATCAGCGAAACAGAAGTCTGTATGGACCTAGTCTCGCTTTGCCAGACCCTCCTCCAAAGCGTTCTGAAGGAGGGTCTGGCTACTCCACACAGCATTCTGGGATGGGAGGAAAACGTGCTCTGGTTTATTGGCATTTCTTTAAACCAATCGCAGTTGTCATGGGCAGTGCTAAACTCTGCACAGAGCCGCTGCAAAATAGTCGTGCGAGCTGTCTCAATTTACCCTGCAGAGATCTGAGGAGCAGTCAAAAATAGTCCTCATAAATCTACCAAATTTAAAATTCCAACACAAAGAAAGCAGAAGGAAACAGAAAATACATGCATCTGGCGAAATTTCCTGCAGCACCGGAGCAATCCCGGAAGTGGAACGCGAAGAATATAGACTAATGTGGACCAAACTGAATCGTTTTTCATTGCTTTCACACAAAATGCATTCAATGACCACATCCATGATCCATGAACTCTTTTCTTATACATACTCCAGCCACCTGCAAAACTATATATCTGCAGCACATTGTTCAAATGCTAACACACTGCTTTCAAAATAGTTAAAAACACATTCAAAACAGAATGATGGCAAATGTCATGCAATTCTGCTGTAACCCCACTGAAATATATAGAAAATCTTAGAATATATAGAATTAAAAGAAGTAATAATCATTCCAAACTGCTGATGTGCAGTAAACTAAAAGAGAAGACATAAGATGAGGAGAACTTGTGGCCAAATGCAAGAGAGAGGGAGGAACCCTCACAGTACTCAACAGCATGAGGGATTATACTATAGCCTACATGTTGTTGAGCTTTCTTTTGTAATCATTATTGCAACCCTGGAATTTCAGGAATTCTTTTTTTTATTTTATTTAAGTACTCTAAGTGATAAACTGTTATTCTGTAATGAAATACTGATAAATGTGAAAATCATTCATAATTCAAAGATAAAAGTTCATCATTTAGGTAATACTCCCTGTTGTTGGTGTTTTTTAGGCCAGTGTGTTATGAGTGGCGATGTATGTGTTAGGGTGAGGTCTGGACCCAAGAGCGAACACAGACTAGATGGATGGAATATGAAAACAGTTTTTTAATGAAAGTTCAGCCGAACAGAAATCTTGCAATATAACTCAGGATGGTGGTGATCCAAATGGAGTGTAGGAGCGGAGGTAGACAAGGCAGGCTCGAAAACACACACAGCAGGTGGCGTGGCTGGAAGTGAAGATACCGTAGACCTCCAACGTCTGCGCACAGAAAAAAACGACACAGTGTTAAAATAAAGAAAAACTTCGAAACAGGTTCACTTAGAGACTAGAGCTTTTGGCCGAGAGTAGTTACCATTTGGTAGACTGAGCGAACTGGCGCTGGCTGCCTGGATCACAGGAGTACTAGAGCTGGAGCTTGATTAGTAGATCACCTGCAGCTGCGCTGGAGAGTCAGGTGCCCTGGAGGAAGCCACACCTGCCCACACACTCCACACACTCCCACACACACACACCGAAAACCCCAAAAAAAGGAAACACACAGCCGTGACAGTATGCTTTCTAAATGAGGTGTTGCCAGTGTTTTGGTCCAACATGCTTATTTTGAGACATGCATGAAGTGTTTTGGTTCTTTAAGTGAGTGTTGGAGGTGAGATGACCTGCTTGGCCAAGATGCATGTTGGTAGTGCAGACTGTATAAAGAGTTCCGAAAAAGTGGTTTTAGTGTTGCCCGGTGCTTGTTAGCAATAAAAAAAAAAAGTGTTCGTAGTCTATGATTCATATGATTTGTAAAAATTGTCAGCATTTTTAATGTTTGATAATAAACAGCATTTTGGCTAGCTGCTTTTCGTGAATATTGTCATCATAAAACATTGCATTACTGTTGATGGGCTCACTATTACAAAGCATAGGAGGTTTTAATTTCTTATTTATAATTTTGTTACCTTTTTATATTTTTCATACATTTATTTACATATATACTATGCAATCACAATATGCAGTCCCTCCAGGATTTCGCGATGCCGCGATCGCGCCAATTCACGCAAATTCAACCAATCACCGCGAATGTGGTGCGACTCGCAATTTTTACCAATCACCACAACTTTTCCGCACATTTGACCAATAACCTGAAGTTTCCCGCAACTTCAACCAATCACAGCAGTCCCACGTGCACTCTGAGAGCCAATGACCAATCGGGAGTGAGAACGGGTTGATCATTTCCTTGTTTTTGATATGAAGACGAAACGTGTGTGTGACTCATTTACCAACAAAACGTACAGCGAAAGACCGTGCAAAACATTTCAGACCGTCCGATACATTTTAACATCAATGTAGACTTTAACGATTTAAAAGTCGCTGAAGTTGCTGCCGTTTCCATCCTGGCTGTTGGCTCTCTGCAGCGGGTGGGGCTACTGCTCCATACCCCCCATGACTGACGCTTGCACACACACAAACACACACACACACACACACGGTGGATGCAGGAGAAAAAGGAGATGAGACGACACAATGACCTAAATTGAGGACAGCTATGCTCGTTATTGTAAGTGCAATGATAAGTTAAAGTCAGTACTTTATCAAACCGTATGAATGTGTGTCCCAGGTCAGCATAGGAAAATAACTAACAATGTAAAGATCAACAAGCCACTGACAGATATGTTCAAATTTGATTCATTCAATAAATAAATATAATATTATACAACATTTACAGCATCCTGAGCCTTTTTGGTAAGGTTACTAGGAAAACTCAGCCCAGAGTAATTTTATTTTCCCCAAAACAAGTTTCCTTTTTATTTTGAAAGAACTATACAAAAACAAAAAACTTTCACTGTCTCCCGCAACTTCGTTGCAACAAACATACAAAAGACATCGCAACTTTTATCGCAATTTTTTACAAAAGCTCCCATGAAATCAGGCATTTTGGGCCGCAACAATCTCAAAAAAAGGCAGCGAAATCCTGGAGGGACTGAATATGAGAGAAAAGAAACAGTTGTTTGTAATTTCGCGCTGTGGTTTGAGCGAGAGGCAAGTCTGACCCACTTTCCAATTATAGGGCGCCTGGGTAGCCCACCTGGTAGAGCGCGCACCCATATACAGAGGCTTAGTCTCGGTTCCGACCTGCGGCCCTTTGCTGCATGTCATTCCCCCGTCTCTCTCCCCTTTCATGTCTAAGCTATCCTGTCACAAATAAAGGCCTAAAATGCCCAAACAAGATAATTAAAATAAATAAATTTAAAAAACACTTTCCAATTGTGTTTGTGTCCCATTGTTTTGAATGTTCTGTTGCAGAATAAAACTCTCTGAATGCTCAGATCTCGACTACTGTGAAGTGAATTTTTTTTTATAACCCATCAGATTTAATTATATTCAGGCTCAAAGTACTGCATAATTAAGGGTGTGGCCACTTTAATTGACAGGTGCCTGTAATGACCAAAGACTGGCCCTGGGCTGCGGCCCCGACTCCATGTCAGTTCAGCTACAGCTAATCCGAGTCACAGCACTTCCCGACCTCCCGGCCTTTCGGACAACTTTTAAGCTAGTATCCGACGCACAATATGGCTTGCTGTGCGTTTAATTGTACTAACAGGCCCTCCAAGAAGTCTATGCTCCAGTTCTTTCGGTGAGTAAAATTCTAATATTTTATTTAATGTTATGTTAGCATTGTTAGCACGTAAACTAACCATAGACAGAAGGAATTAGCCTCGGAGCAAGACGCCCTGCTAACGGGAGCATATGCTAGCCACAATTATTAAACCATCTTGTACCGAAGTCAAAACTTATCTTAATATATTGTTAAAATTTACAGTGATAATACTTTTGAACAAAAGGTGTTTGTGTGAGGTTGGAAAATAAATGTTTACCGCATTATTTGGGACCATGCTGACTGTGGACCGTCAGCAGCAGGCGAAGCTTTGCTCCTGGCCAAAGTAACGTTAACAGCCGCTGTTGCCGGGTATAAAGCTCTTCTACCTCCTAACGGAGCTTCAACTTTCCTTTACGCGGTGACAGTCATGGATGTAAAATAAGACCGGTGATAGCAGGCTCTCTGATCTATGACTTGCCATACGGGCAATGTAACGTTAACGTGATGCTAGACTTGGAGAACTATGTGAAGTTACAGCAAGGTGTGTGTAACTTAAAAATAATATTGTCACTTTTTTAGCATGCTGTATATATGAAGTCAAACACTAATGTTATCTGCAGTCTACAATGTACAAGCACGTCAATGGAGCTTTTTGGCACAGTGCAATAACCTTATCAGACATTGATTACACAGGTAATACTTGTTGGATCAATTCATTGTTTGGTTGGGATATCAGCCAACCCTGTTTACTTTCTTCACTGAGACAGACGAAAATGAAATAGCTCATTAATCAACGCTCAGCTTTGGGAAAGGAAGAGATAGGGGACAAGATGAGGAGACTGAAAGAAAAAAAAAACAAAGAAGAAGGTTGTTGGAGATGAAAAGAAGAGCAGGAACTGCCCACAGTGCCAAGGCTGGGATTAGCATTATGTCTCAACCAAATGCAAAAACTGACCTAATCCAATTCAAACAGTGTAATAACCAAAGAGATATACTATATATGATTTTGGTAATTACAGTGTAACCAATTCATTGTTGGTTTGGGTCTCCACCTGTGATTTGTTGATGTGACATGTGAAATCTACATCACATCTCTCTGCAAACTCTCACAGCTGAAGAAGGTAGCAAATAAATGCAGATATGTTCCACAATGTGCACTTTACAATTCTAAAGCCTTGAGCCTTAAAACTGCTTGGATGGATGTGAAGCCAATGGCTGGGAGGGGAAGCTGAAACGGTGCTTTGGAGCGCTACACTTGACAGACCACTGCCTGGGGCTACGAGCGAGTCAGAAGCCTCCTTCATTCCCCCCTTTTTTTTCTCCCTTCTTTTAAATTCTAATCTCTATACCTCTTTATCCTCCATCCCTGTATCAAAGCCTGCCCTTTAACTTCAACCCAGGAGAAGAAGGCCTGCTGTCCATTTGAACAGAGACCTTCTGGAAGGATGGTAAAATCCCAATGTGGTAATATAGTGCTTTTCACAGACATAAGTCACACAGTACTGGGGCATCAGACAACATACAAGAAAGAAATCATAAAAGATGAAGTGAACATGCGTGCCACGTGTTTGAAATGTGCAAACTAAGAAGACAATACATAATGACAACACAATACACAATAAAAACTATACAATAATACATAAAGTGCAGACCTGGTGCATACAGGTTAACACAATGCCTGTCTAAACAGGTATGTCTTCATCCGCCTTTTAAAAGAATCTCCAGAAACAGCAGCCTGTAAGGCTGGAGGCAGAGCATTCCATAATGTAGGTGCTACGGACTCAAAAGCTTGATCACCACAGGTCTTAAGCTGAGTACGTGGGAAAGTTTAACAAGTTTAACATATTTGACCTAAGAGAGCCACTGATGAATATAGTAATAATGAAGTAGCTCAGAGAAATATGCAGGAGTGAGAATGTTATACTGCAGTCTGTGTGCAACAGGGAGCCAATGAGATATAGCAGTTCAGATAACATAAACTCAAATCTTGGTAAATTGACTGGATGCTCTCGCTGTTTCACTTCCCACCCGGCCTGTCGAACGCAACGCAGCTCCCGTGAAAATAGACCTGGCGCGTATCTTTAATGGAGAGCCGCTTTACACGCGCTTCTGGGACGTGCGTTGTGGAGCCGAGATGGCGCTATCTTCTGACTTCTGCTTAGAAGTGGTTAATTTAAAGCTCACAGCAACTTAATACAATATATAGTAATATGCCAGCTTTTTTTTTTGTCGCCTCAATCTTTATTGTGCTGTTGTTTAGTTTTATTCACAGTTTATTAATATCCAATATCCAACGCTATCCAAACTGTTCCAAATTCCATACGCCATGTTCATTGGGTACCCAGGAAGCCAAGTGTGAAGTAGATATCGAATGAGGTTCTTGAGATATTTGAAAGACAACGGACACACAAACACACACAGTGTCCTCGATTTACATGTATATATAAATGCATTGCAAGCTACTCATTGACCACACAATTTTAATCATGGAATGGAAATAATGACACAACGTGAAGCAATGATCATTGGAAGACTGCATTATAAGCTCTACATCGTTGACATTAATGTTTATATCACAGCGAAAGTGCTCTGAAAACTGATCAGCCATATTCTGATAGCTGAGTACGATGCAGGATCGCAATGTTCTTTTAAGACCTAACAGGAGGTCAATAGATTAACACACAATAAAACAACTCTAGCCGACTAACTTTTCTAAGTTGTATTTCAAAAGTAGAAAGAGGTTCTGTTCTCACCAATTGACAAGAGAACCGTTTATTCCAGACCACAGCAAAGCCACCATGCGGCCTGACAGATGCAGAGTACAAGGGGCACAATTCATTGCACATTTCATATTGTTGTATGATTTAATTAACACTGTCATTCTTTTAAATGGGTTAAACCCATATTTCTTTGCCAGATTTCAGTTAGGAATAAGAGAGCCATATTTTCCATGATAAACAAATCATTTAGGCCCTGTTTACACGAATACGCTCGCGGGTGAAAACAACAAAATATTTTATCAGATGTGCCTTTCGTTTAGACGGTGACGGTATTTTTGGGGCTTAAACACGCAAAAAAGTGTAACCACCCTCCAGAGTGGAAATCTTAAAAACGCTCCACTGTCGCGTTCCCATCTAAAGGGTAAAAACACACTGTGTGTGTGTGTGTGTGTGTGTGTGTGTATGTGTGTGTATGTGTGTGTGTGTGTGTGTGTGTGTGTGTGTGTGTGTGTGTGTGTGTGTGTGTGTGTGTGCACCACGTGTATGCCGTGTGTACGCCCCGTGTGTGTGTGTGTGTGTGTGTGTGTGTGTGTGTGTGTGTGTGTGTGTGTGTGTGTGTGTGCATTGTTTGGAGCAATAACTCCATCTCCTCGTCTGTCCAGACAAAATTGTCATCTTTTGTTGTTCGCTTCTTGCTACTAGGGAGAGGAGAGGGAGAGCGGAGGAGAGGGAGACAAGTAGAAGGAAGGTTCTATGCTGGCGCGCTGACTTGGTAGATCGCATTTCACACACTTTTGCGTTACTTTATGCAAGCAGATTTCCCCCCCATAACGCTCGTCTAAACATGGAATAAAAAGTGAGAACGCAACGCCACTTTTGCGTTTTCTCTTCAGATTGTTTCCGTCTAAACATAGTCTTAGAATGTGACACACATGTATGTAACACATTTTGATTCAGGACGCCACCATGTAGTCATCAGGGCAGGCAGCTGTGGGGTGCATTCAATTGGTTGAATCACTTGCACACCAGGGCGATCACGACCATTACAAATTCGCCGTGAGCGCTGGTTAGTGATTCTGACTGGGATGCTTATGTATATAGGAGTAGAAACAGGGACAGTGGTAGGAAAACCACCTCCCCACAAGAGGGAGCTAGCTTGGTACGTGGACATTCGGTCAGTGCGAGGTCCAGATGGAGAGAAAATATTGTCAGTTAGAGTGCGTGAACCTAGGCCAGTTGGATGGATAACATCCGGGCGGAAAAAAAGCTATGTTGCAGGCTGCGCAGGTTCATTTCAGCCAAGTGTGAAAGCTCAGTGTGCCGAGGAGTTTGCCTCGTTGTTTTAGTAACTCAGGGGACTGGCTGGAAATGTCATTGCATCCAACATGCAAGACTACCAGGCACGTTTTCTTCCATTATGTCACACACCTTTGCACCTGAAAAGCAAAAAGTCTTTGCAGCCTAACGTTACTTGCGATCGAGTCTCCGTTTCTGTCTCTGTCCGTGGTTGGAGGGGGAGTGAGCGCTTACCGATCACACTTGTCCGTCCGTTTTGAGGCGGTGTGAGAGTCCTGTACAGGAAACAGGAAACATCACTGCCTCTATAGCTGCCACAAGAAAGTTTTAAAACACCAAACACAAGCTCTGAACTGCCAAGGAGTTTGTGTAACAGCTGAATGTTTACAACTAAGCACAGTCAATCTGTCTGGCTCGTCTCTTTTCTTTCTCTGTTTCTTTCATTGATACATTGGGGGGTTAATGGAAACAACAGGACGTCACTCAAATGGGCCGTTTCAGTGACACTTCCACACACACACAACCCTGCTACAAATCGCCAGATTGCTTTTTTTGGTCTGAATGGGCCCTAAATAGCGGTATGGATCAGTGAGCCCTGGGGCAAGAGGAGTGCTGAAGTATGGCTGGTTGAAGTATTAGGGGATGTCATGTAGGTAAATAAGGTAGGGGCACATCAAATGATCGAAGGCCACGGTATGGACAAAACGGATGTTAAGTTATGGAGAAGCGGGAAGAAATGCACTGTTTTAAACAAGGGGGCAAGAGAAAGAGGTGATACAGAGAGTCTGCAGACAGGAGAAGATTGGGTAGGAAGAGGAGGGGTGTGGAATGTGTGTGTGTGTGTGTGTGTGTGTGTGTGTGTGTGGGGGGGGGGTTGGGGTGTTACATGTGAAACCTCACTGTCTTTTTTAATATTCCCAGTGGAGAGAGAAACAGATAGAAAATCGATGGCTTCATTTTTTCTCTGATATGAGAGCGTTAGACAGAGGGCTGAGCTTCAAGTCTCGCTTTCTCTTTCTCCCTCTGCCACCTTGAAAATCATCTTGTCTCTCATCTGTATGTCATAGAGACAGAAAAAGCGTGTCTGAGGGAGCAACCAGGTAAAGAATGAGAATGCAAGGTGAAAGGAGCATCCTTATTTTCTTTTCAAGCATGACAAGTAGGATTGCATTCAACTATTTCCTCTCCATTCAAGTACAGTCGGTCTGTGGCATTTTGAGTTTCACTACTCCATTAATGATTGGTGTTACACTTTTTTTCTAGTTTGGTCAGTTCATGAAACTTGTATATTTGCTGTTTTAAGTAGCCAGTGTCTGCTATGTGTCCCCTGGTTAAACTCATGTGGAGCATAGGAAGTGGTGTGTTTTACATGGTCTGGATTTGAAACGCCTTTGCGGAATACGTTCTGACGTGGTGAACATATAACTCACATGACTGATCAGCTGTTTCTGCTGTCAGAGGATATTCCCATAAGTGTCTTTGTATCTGGATAGCATAAAACATGGCCAGTGCTAGCTGACTTGAAAGAACAATTAAAACTTGTCCAGTTGAACCATATTCCTGAAGACCTCTCTCCCTTTTTCCCTCGTAGATGGGTTAGATGGCAAAGGTGACTTGTTTTGTTTCCGGTCAGCAACCTCTACTTCTTCTACTCTGTTTACTGCCAGATTACAGCCATGCGTAGCCTATGGTGCCAAATTCTGATGAAACTATTCTGTGGCCTAGTTTAGGGCTGTGCAATTGTTTGAAACGATCACAAAAACAATGTAATCAATCAAAATGTTTTGCACATTACATTATGCAGTTAAACTCTTATTTTCTCTAGTGTTTTGAATGACACACGCTCCTTTACCCCTCCTGAAGGGTAAACTCACTCAGCCAATAGTCAGCAAGGTCCTGTTTGTGGTATCTGCTGGCATTTGAAAATCCAAAAAACACAATATAATATATAATATTATAGATTGTTCGGATAACAATACGATATTTGCTGATATCATAGAGTCTGCCATGATACGATTCGATACAATTTAGGGGCCTGTGATCGATGTGAGACGATATCATATGCCCATTTAACACAATCTGAACACCTATATCGACTTGTGAAAAGCACTAAAATATGATTTGATAATTTCGCTGAGCTCTTCCGGATATTTAAATGAAAAACAATATTCTTTGAGTGGATTTATTGTTCTCTGATGGGTAGGTAGGTACAGCTGTTTAATTTAGCTGCTGTTGACGCAGGTCTGTGGTAATTCGCTGATTTTTGTGATGTGATGGTCACATAAATAGCAGTTTTGGGAGGCATTGTTTTGTTTGTCACTGATTGCTGCAGATGCAGGTTTGTGGTAATTAGTGCAGATTGTTGTGTTCCCGGTTCCACCGGCTACTCCCATTGAACATCAGCCTTGCTGCAAGGTGGATGGCTATTTGGTGCCATCTGTTGTTGTGCATGTATATGACATTTGAGTCTGGACCCCGAATATTCCACTCATTCCGACAGCTGCAAAGGCATGATCTCCCTTGTGCTTCTCCATCCTTGATCTTGGGACAACTACAACAACTAGAAACAACTGGGCAGCGGACCTGAGTAACATTGACGGACGTGGGGTTGTTAAAGGTCAAAGAGATAGTTTGAGATAGGTTGGAGCTTGCCCATTTAATGATTTGTTGGCAAACAATACAATCTTAAAGTCAATCCTAAAACATACAGGGAGCCCAGTATGGGGGAACTGTGCTCTCGCTTGCGCGGCCCTTGTAAAAGACGAGCTGCAGCATTCTGGACTTGGACTCAAGTAAAACCTCAATCACTCCAGAGCAGAACCTTTAACGATAACACAATGCTCCAAGCGAGAGATGAGGATTCTATGGTCTATTGTGTTGAATGCAGATGTGAGATTTAAAAGCATAAGGAAGGTGGAATTCCTAGAGACAGTAGCTAATAAGAGTTCATTAAAAACTTTTAAAAGTGCAGATTTAGTGCTGTGACAGACTTTAAAACCAGACTGGAACACCACCATGTGTGTTTAAAAAAAAGATTGTAATTGTGTGAGTACAACATTCTCAAATTGTTATTCAAAGAAATGGAAGTTTGAAAATTGGTCTAAAATTGGAGAAACTGAGTTGTCCAGATTAGATTTTTTGGATCAATGGTTGCACTACTGCACAGTGGCGCCGGCATGATTCTATTCCATCTATACTATCAATAGATAGCCCGCTAGTAGGTAGGTTTCCACACATGCACATACACAGTCTACTAGTGAGCAAATGAGAGATTGATTCTTTTTTTTTTTTTTTTTAATAACGTTGCCGATACAACACCATTAAACTCTGATTATCCTACCGCACGCATTACATATACTAGCCAACAGGCTGGGTTTACACAATCCTCATTACAGCTCTCATACAGTAGTTCATATTTGCAGAAGAGTCCAGCAGAAAGCCAAATTCACCACACACAGTCAGCTACACACATAAAAACACCTACATGCACACATTCTCACACACAGTGCCGGAAATGGGCCGGAACTCACCAGTACTGAGTACAGGCCCTTCCATCTTTTGTCCACATGAGTACTGTCACTTCTTATGAGTAGTGCCACCTCCTGTAGTACATAAAGTACATACAGTACATAAATCAGACACTAACCCCCCATGTCGTCCCTTTGTGACCCAGACAGATTCACTATGGTCTCCATTATCAAAGTTTGTGGACTTCACATTAAGCCTTTTGTTCAGACCCTGCCAGCCTACATCAAGGATTCAACTGATTTTATAGACAAAATTTCATGTCTTAATGATTTGACAGATGATGTCTTTCTGCTTACTTTCGACATCACAAGCCTTTATACTAATATACCACATGAAGGTGGTTTGGAGGCCCTAGGATTTTACTTAAAATACTGGAACCGTACATCTAACCATCCTAACCAACTGATCATCGATGAAATACATCGTTTTCAGTTTTAAAGGTGAATTTTATTTGCAGGTTACAGGTACAAGCATGGGCACCATTTGTGCACCCAATTACGCTAATTAGGGCCCGAGCGCCGACAGCGGCGAAGGCCCTATTGAAACTGAAGGAATTATTATTTTCCCGGCAAATGAATTGGCTTTTTGAGGGGCTTAACATATTCAAAAACTCACCAAATTTGGCGGTCGCATCAAGTCTGGTGAAAATTTTTGTATTTTAAGGGTTTCGGGAATAGGCGCGCAAAAATGGCTCGCTAGCGCCCCCTACAAAGTTATAAAAATTGAGCCCCTGCAGTGTGTTTAACGTAGACTCACGAAACTTGGTACACATATGTATCATGTCAAGATGTACAAAAAACGTCATTGAAGCCATACCCTAAGCCCAACAGGAAGTCCGCCATTTTGATTTCAAAGTTCGAAATTAGTGCGATTTTGGCCATTTCCACATGTCGTACTTTAACGAACTCCTCCTAGAGATTTCATCCGATCAACTTCAAATTCGGTCTGTGCCATCTTAAGACATTAAAGATGAAAAGTTGTTAAAAGAAAACCTTTTCGTAATAGGGTGTGGCCGTGGCGGGGCGGCCATTTTGTGCGTTTCGCCGCCGAAACAGGAAGTGGGTGTAACTCGAGTGTACATTGTCCGATTGGCTCGAAACTTTTCAGGATTCATAAGAGTCCAACCCTGAGGACAAATAAAGGCTGATATTTACTTAAAGTCATAGCGTCCCCTAGTGGCAACAGGAAGTAGGCCTAAAAGTCAAGGTGCTATACTTTAACGAACTCCTCCTAGAGATTTCATCCGATGTACTTCAAACTTGGTCTCTGTCATCCCAACACCTTAAAGATGAAAAGTTATTAAAAGAAAAACTTTTCGTCTGACGGTGTGGGCGTGGTGGCCATTTTGAGTGTTGAGCGATGAACAAATAAATTGTTGTAACTTGAGTGTACGTTGTCGTATCTGCCCAAAAATTCTCAAGATTGACAAGGGTCCAGGCCTGAGGACACCTACAGGCCATATTTGACTTTTGGTCATATCGCCCCCCGCTGGCAACAGGAAATGCGCCTTATATGACAAACATCATCCGATTTACATGAAACTTAGAATGTGTGGTCTACATGTGATAATGAGCCGGCCCCTATAATATAACCACGCCCACTTACTCAGGCCACGCCCCCTTTCATAACATTTGTACCGTTTAAGGTAGAGTCTTTTGTGAGGTGTCATTGAACTCAGCAGAGAGTTGCTTCTTCATTGGTGATGGTTTGGCCCGCCCCCTATCCTTAAGCCATGCCCCCTTCCATGAATGCTGATCCATCTAAGGTAGAGTCTTGTGTGAGGTGTCATTGAACTCAGCAGAAAGTTCCTTCTTCATTGGTGATCGTTTGGCCCGCCCCCTATGCTTAAGCCACGCCCCCTTTCATAACATTTGAACCGTTTAAAGTAGGGTCTTGTGTGAGGTGTCATTGAACTCAGCAGAGAGTTGCTTCTTCATTGGTGATGTTTGGCACGCCCCCTATGATTAAGCCAGGCCCCCTTTCATAACATTTGAACCGTTTAAAGTAGAGTCTTGATTGAGGTGTCATTGAACTCAGCAGAGAGTTGCTTCTTCATTGGTGATGTTTGGCACGCCCCCTATGATTAAGCCAGGCCCCCTTTCATAACATTTGAACGATTTAAGGTTGACCATTGTGTGAGGTATCAGTGAACTCAGCAGAGAGTTCCTTCTTCATTGGTGATGTTTTGGCCCGCCCCCTATGCTTAAGCCACGCCGCAGAGGAGCGAGGGCCCGTCCATCGCTGCTTGCAGCTTTAATTAGGGCCCGAGCGCCGACAGCGGCGAAGGCCCTATTGAAACTGAAGGAATTATTATTATTAGGGCCCGAGCGCCGACAGCGGCGAAGGCCCTATTGAAACTGAAGGAATTATTATTTTTAGGGCCCGAGCGCCGACAGCGGCGAAGGCCCTATTGAAACTGAAGGAATTATTATTATTTTCCCGGCAAATGAATTGGCTTTTTGAGGGGCTTAACATATTCAAAAACTCACCAAATTTGGCGGTCGTATCAAGTCTGGTGAAAATTTACGTATTTTAAGGGTTTTGGGAATAAGCGCACGCCAATAACCACGCCCACTTACTCAGGCCACGCCCCCTTTCCTAACATTTGAACCGTTTAAGGTAGAGTCTTGTGTGAGGTGTCATTGAACTCAGCAGAGAGTTGCTTCTTCATTGGTGATGGTTTGGCCCGCCCCCTGTGCGTAAGCCACGCCCCCTTTCACAGCTAATAAACTGTATGGCGTAGAGTCTTGATTGAGGTGTCATTGAACTCAGCAGAGAGTTGCTTCTTCATTGGTGATGGTTTGGCCCGCCCCCTATGCTTAAGCCACGCCCCCTTTCATACAATTTGAACGATTTAAGGTTGACCATTGTGTGAGGTATCAATGAACTCAGCAGAGAGTTCCTTCTTCATTGGTGATGGTTTAGCCCGCCCCCTATGTTCAAACCACGCCCCCTTTCATAGCATTTACACCGTTTAAGGTATACCCTTGTGTGAGGTATCGTTGAACTCAGCAGAGAGTTCCTTATTCATTGGTGATTGTTTGGCCAGCCCCTCTGTGCTTAGCCATGCCCCCTTTCATACATGGTGACCCGTTTATGGTAGAGTCTTATGTGAGGTATCAATGAACTCAGCAGAGACTTCCTTTTTTATTGGTAAAGGTTTGCCCCGACCCCCATGCTTTAGCCACGCCCCCTTTAACAGCTAATAAACTGTATGACGTAGCATCTTGTGTGAGGTATCATTGAACTCAGCATGGAGTTCCCTTTTCATTGGTGACGATTTGCGGTGTCTGAGTGCCGCGCAAATGCACGGTTGCAAGGAGCGGCGACCGCCGGTGACCCCGACGCGCACAGAGGAGCGAGGGCCCGTCCATCGCTGCTTGCAGCTTTAATTTATTTGTTGGGTTTTTTGAGTAGAACTTTGTCTTGAATCCAGTCATAACCCACATTTGTTCAACATTGTAAAATGGTACAGGTCAGAATCAGAATCAGAATCAGAAAGGGCTTTATTGCCAAGTACGTTGCACATACGAGGAATTTGTCATGGTGTTATTGGTGCATGTCACACATTCAAATATAAGAAGGATAAAAGAATATAAACAATATAAGTATGAACATATACACACAGTATGTATTAATAATGATAAAAAAAATGTAAATAAATAGTAAAATAAGTTAAACAGTAGTAAAAAGGAACGCTACAGCAGAGTAGGTACAGTGGCATGAGGAGCCAGAGGTGGGGTGTGGAGAGAGTCAGGGGGGGTTCCGAGCCTTGTTTAGAGGGCTAGTGGCCTTATACTGTTTATGTGACGTGTGGTTTTGGTCCTGATGGACCTCATCCTCCTGCCAGAGGGGACTGTCTCAAAGAGTTTGTGTCCGGGGTGGGAGGGATCGGCCACAATCTTTCCAGCACGCTTCAGAGTCCTGGTGGCGTATAGGTCCTGGAGCGGCGGCAGATTGCAGCCAATCACCTTCTCAGCTGACCGAATGACACGCTGCAGCCTGCCCTTGTCCTTGGCAGTGGCAGCAGCTTACCAGATGGTGATGGAGGATGTGAGGATGGACTCAATGATGGCTGTGTAGAAGTGCACCATCATTGTCTTCACGAGGGAGCTGATGTTCAGCTCCCACTTGAGGTCCTGGGAGATGGTAGTTCCCAGGAAGCAGAAAGACTCCACAGTGTCAATTGTGGAGCCACAGAGGGTGATGGGGGCAGGTGGGGCTGGGTTCTTCCTGAAGTCCACAACCATCTCCACTGTCTTTAGAGCGTTGAGCTCAAGGTTGTTTTGGTTGCACCAGGTCACCAGGTGGTCAGCCTCCCACCTGTAGGCGGACTCGTCTCCATCAGAGATGAGTCCGATGAGGGAGGTGTCGTCCGCAAACTTCAGAAGCTTGACGGACTGGTGACTGGAGGTGCAGCTGTTGGTGTACAGGGAGAAGAGCAGAGGAGAAAGAACACAGCCCTGGGGGGATCCGGTGCTGATGGTCTGTGAGTCGGAGACGTGTTTCCCCAGCTTCACATGCTGCTTCCTGTCAGACAGGAAGTCAGTGATCCACCTGCAGGTGGATTCAGGCACACCAAGCTGGGAGAGTTTCTCCTGAAGCAGAGCC
Organism: Sander lucioperca; assembly: GCF_008315115.2. NCBI lineage: Eukaryota > Metazoa > Chordata > Actinopteri > Perciformes > Percidae > Sander > Sander lucioperca. The sequence continues at coordinate 28,908,030 of NC_050194.1, read as the reverse complement.
GGGATGATGGTGTTGAAGGCAGAGCTGAAGTCCAAAAACAGGATCCTGGCGTAGGTTCTTGCGGAGTCCAGGTGCCGGAGGATGTAGTGGAGGGCCAAGTTGACTGCATCGTCTACAGACCTATTGGCTCTGTAGGCAAACTGCAGGGGGTCCAGGAGGGGGTCGGTGATGGCTTTGAGGTGTGAAAGCACAAGGCGCTCAAAGGACTTCATAACCACAGAGGTCAGGGCGACGGGTCTGAAGTCATTAAGTCCTGTGGTCCTTGGCTTCTTGGGGACAGGGATTATGGTTGAGGTCTTGAAGCAGGTGAACACTGGAGACAGCTGATGGTGGGGGGGCCCAGGACCCTGTTGAGGTGGGGGAGGTGGAGGTGATGCACAGTGGCTGTAGCTGTAGGGAGGTGTCGTGGGGGATGGTGTCAGGACTGTCCTTTTGTCTTTCAAATCGACAGTAGAACTCATTCAGGTCGTTGGCTAGGTGTCGGTCATTGAAGGAGTGGGGGGTTTTAGGCTTGTAGTTGGTGATCTGCCTTTCCAGACAGTCGCAGTGTCATTAGCTGAGAACTGGTGTTGGAGCTTCTCAGAGTACCGTCGTTTAGCCTCCGTCACTGCCTTGCTAAACTTGTATTTTGACTCTTTAAATCTGTCTTTGTCCCCACTCCTAAACGAGCCAGCCTTAACCTTCTGAGTTTGGCTGTGAACCAGGGTTTGTCATTGTTGTAACTCACCCTGGTGCTTCATGGAACACAGCAGTCCTCACAGAAGCTGATGTATGACGTCACAGCCTCTGGGTACTCATCCAGACTGTTGGTAGCAGTCCTGAACACATCCCAGTCAGTGGAGTCCAAACACGACTGGAGATCCTCCACAGCCTCACTGGTCCACTTCCTTGATGTCCTCACTACAGGTTTGCAGAGCTTTAGTTTCTGCCTGTAGGCGGGGATCAGGTGAACCATGACGTGGTCAGAGTGACCAAGTGCAGCACGGGGGACGGCGTGATAAGCATCCCTGACTGTGGTGTAACAGTGATCCAGAATGTTCTCCTTTCTGGTCGGGCATTTAATATGCTGTCTATATTTAGGGAGTTCATGAGTGAGGTTCCCATTATTAAAGTCACCAAGGACAATAACTAGGGAGTCCGGGTTGGTCCGCTCCACGCACAGTATCTGGTCGGCGAGCATGCGCTGCGCGTCCTGCACGTTGGCCTGCGGTGAGATGTAAACACCGACCAGAATGAATGAAGCAAACTCACGGGGTGAATAAAAAGGCTTACAGTTTATGATGAAATACTCCAGGTCAGGAGAACAATGCTGCTGGATCACTGTCACGTCGTTGCACCAGCCGCTGTTGATGTAGAAACAGATTCCTCCACCTTTAGTTTTGCCGGAGAGGTCCGTGTCTCTGTCCATTCTGAAAAGCTGGAAGCCTGCCAGCTGCAGCGCAGAGTCCGGTATTAATCCACAGAGCCACGTCTCCGTGAAGCACAAAAGAGCAGATGAAGAAAGGTCGCTGTTTCTCACCAAAAGCAGTTGTAATTCCTCCAGTTTGTTGGGCAGAGAGCGCACGTTAGAGAGGAATATTCCAGGTAACGGTGAGCGTAATCCTCACTGGCGGAGACACACAAGCGCACCGGCCCGTTTCCCTCTCCTCCGGCGTTTCGCTGCATTGACAAAGGTGAGCGCACCTTTGACCAGAATGTCCAAAATTTCCAGTGAAGGGAGAAGAAAAGTGGGAAATAAGTCCAATGGTGTTGTTCCCCTGAAGTTCACGAGCTCTTCACTGGTGAATGAGATACGGGTACCATCGCAAGAAACAAAGTTAAAACACAAAACAAAACAAAACAGAGCGCTCCAACACACCGTGTCGCCATTCTGCGGCGCCATCTTGATGAGGTACATACAGGGTCCAAAATTCGCCAGTCGCCAAATGCGGGTGAATTTTCCGCTTGGCGAGTTCATTTTAGAGGGCTATCCACCACATGGAGAGTAAATGTTTGTACCAAAATAGTTCTGTTTTTCAGTCTTCATTTTGGTGAAGCTGCAGCTACTTTCTTCTGTTTCTCTGCTGTCTGCACGTTGGAGCTTTGCAGGGGCGGGCCAACACATAAACACAAACACTGGCGTATACTGGAACGCCAGCCACCACGTCACTTCTGCTTACTAATAGCTAGCGTTTACTTCAGGCTAATTAATTAAGTAAGAAGTATGTGGCGATTTTTGGCAGCCAGCCTTAAGAAAGCACAATGAAATTAAATGTTAACCAATCATTAACCATTAACCGACAAGCAGGAAACTGAATCTCAGTTCACCCGTCTGGGAGGCTCTACTCTATATCCTTGACGTTCCACTTCCGGGATTGCTCCGGTGCTGCAGGAAATTTCTGAGGACTATGGTTAACTGCTCCTCAGATCTCTGCAGGGTAAATCCAGACAGCTAGCTAGACTATCTGTCCAATCTGAGTTTTCTGTCGCAAGACTATTTTGCACCATCTCGGTGAGGAGTTTAGCGCTGCCTATGACGATTCTGATTGGTTTAAAGAAATGCCATTAAACCAGAGCACGTTTTCCTCCCATCCCCGAATGCTATGTGGACTAGCCAGACTCTCCTTTAGAGTGCTTTGGAGGAGGGTCTGGCAAAGCGAGACTAGAGAGGCTCTGACACGTTTTCTGCACTCCGTGTCCGCGGACAGCTGCAGGCCTGTACCGGTGTTGATGTTCTGTGCATGGTCATGGACACACGCAGCCGCTTTCTGAAGCGGTCCGCGGCGTGTATGTCTGAGCCTGACTCCACCGCCTCCATGTACCCTCAAAAAAATGCAGAAAGAATAGGTACCCAGTAGGTAAAAATAACTTTAGTATAGGTACCCAGTAGGTAAAAAAATAACTACAGTATAATTTATTTCTAATTTCCTCCCAAACATCCAGATTATTTCTCAGTAGGTTATACACCATGTAATAATAGAGTATGTACCCAGTAGGTAAAAAAATAACTACAGTGTAAGTTCTTTGTAAGATCCCAATTATTAGCCCCTTATTCCATAACTTTATATCTTGTTCCCCAGTACCTACATATAAGTATTGGTACATACTGTACTGGTACACCATCATTTCCGAGTAATTACGCTGTACGTTGTGGGCTGTAATCTAAAGCGTTACCAGTTTTGTTATGTATGCCTAAATTACAAAAAAAACTGCAATTTTATATTTTGGCCAGTAAAAAATATGCTTGGCCGGTGGATTTTTTCATCTAGTCAAAAAGTTAATTTCAGACACTGGGTACATAGATTACATCTTCTGCATTTTTAATGGCAGTTCAGATGAACTTACAGAATTTGTCACTCGGTTGAACAGTTTCGACAGTAACCTTCAATTTACATCAAACTACAGTAAAGAAAAAGTGAGTTTTGAAGAATAGTGGGTCCATCACTAATCTCATCAATGTCATCACAACTCTTTACAGGAAGGATACTGACAAAAACACCTCGTTGCTTGCTACAAGCTTCCATCCTGCTCCTACCTACCAGTCATTTTTTTCGGTTGAGGAGAATTTGTCACTCCACAGAGGACTATATAGATAAGGCGGTGGACATGAAAAATAGATTTGCTCAGGGGTGTTATCCTTTGCAGTGGCTCAATGAGGCATATTAAAAAGAGTGTGAAAAACAAAAGAATTTGTCTGTCACATGTATCACCCAACACTCAGTCCACTCCACAGCCATAAGATCGATTTTCAAAAAACACTGGCATATTTCAAGGTCTGACCCTGAACTTGCACCCACCTTTTGAGATTCACCTCTCTTTGTTACAAAAAAGGGTAAAAACATGAGCGATCACTTAGTCTGTGCCAATTCTGAGCACAATAACAAGTCCAGTCAATTAACACAGACACGCCTGCACCCTCTTCCAAAGGGCATCTACTGTTGTGGCAGTTGCGCACAGCAGTGCTCGAATTATCTTTTTGTCTTTAAGGGGGTCTCGCTATCTCATAAAAAAAGTTGGCACACCCTGCACATAGCCTAACCAGGCTCTACAATTAAATAGTCTAGGCGCAAGTGGCGCTTTTGCGCAGTATATGCGCACGGTAGGCCTAGATTAGACACACGCACCCAACAGACAGAGAATTTTTTTTTTTACAGAAATGGATTCCTTTTAATTCATTTCAACATATTATTGATTGTAATAGTCCATATTTCATGTACATTTTGCAATACAAAGAAATAGACTAAACGATTGTCTGAGTGTCATTCTCAATTTCACAATGAAATAAAACGTAACTCATCTGACCCAGACCACCGTCTCAGATCTCCTCAGTGTCAGACACAATAATGCATGTAGTCTTTAACTTCTACACAGGGAAAATGCACTAACTGGCAGAAATAAATCAAGCCATTGCACAGCCAAACTATGTTCTAGTCTTATAATGTACACATAACAACACCTGGGTGTTTAGTCGTCTCGTGTGTTGAAATAGACGAACAATTTTGGAATTTGCATAATTTATTACTGTCAAACCATCTTTTTAATTTACTTATTTTGCTTTATCTTATTTGTACATATTACTTATCTTTTTTTATTATCTTTATTTGTATTTATTTCTTATCTTTTATATTATACTTGTTGTATAACACAGAGCTTAGCAACCTTTCCCAGCAACTCCAAAAAAGATGATGACGATTGAATTTACATTCAATATAAGTTAAATGTAAAAAGATAAGATCTTAATCTCACATGAATTTATAAATCCTAGTTACTTGTTGATCCATTTTGACCATCATAGTATTAATTAGAGTTATTTCTGTTTAATTTGCAAATATGGTATGCAGATCCAGATCTTGAGGACATCAGATGTACTTTAATTTCAGGGCTGTAACATGCATTTCTAAAACGACAAAGCACTGAATGTCTACAACATATTATAGTTATAATAAGACCTTCACTGTTTATTTATTCCAGCTATAACAGTCTACGAAAAAAAAAAAAGTTGTAAAACTTAATGGTAATGCAGCCTTTAGTCAAACTAATATTTAGCCTTACATCTGAATTTATGAGCATGTCTGCCATTTGTGCTGTACACTTTGAGACTTTCTGTAGATTATCAGCATGCTATCTTCCTTTGTGGAATGAAGAATGGAGGTTATTACTGTACTGGTGCTTGAGATGATGAAGTTATATCATTTGTAATTTAACTCTTTAACTAGGGCAAATGAAACGTAGTACTTTAAACGTTTCTTGGGAGATGGACAGTCTGGTTAGTCTTCCCGGCAGGTAGTAAAGCAGAGGGTCCGTAAGCTCCGTTCGGATCTGCCGCTGCTGATTCTAGCAAACACAGTTTGTTGTGGGTATCATAGCAACGTGTGTATCTGGTTTCCCTTTTTGAATGACGGATAGGTTACCGCCGCCTGCTGGCACGGAGCGTTATTTCCTCTCATGCAGGCGCAGAATATATGTGGTACTTGGCTGTCGGCTGTAGCCTCTGCGGTGTGTTACAGTGCAAATTTTTGGCCAAGACAAGGGCGATGAGGGCCGACGTAAGGCAATGCCACAGTCGGCTTTCATCGCCACTAGTTCCTGGTTGTCACCTTGGTGTGTCAGGGACTTAAGAACTAGTAAGGTCTAGGATCTAGTTTCTGCCTTGTATTCCGCTGTTTTACGAACCCGAACAACAAACATCATCATTCTTATACCTTTTGGTAGGTGAGTGGCTGACAGCAGTGCAGTTGTGGGATAGAAAACAATGGAAACGTGGTGATTTTCTTTTTCATTTACAGCTGTTGACTTTCAAACATTGTTATCCTTAAAATAACAGAAAAGCCCCTCCAGAGTCACAAACAATCTGCAGTTTATGTGGATAAATGCATACAACAACCCCCCCCGCCCTAACCAAACAGTTCCTAACCTCACAACACTTGTGTAGGAGGGGTCAGCCCTATGTTCCCACATTTCTAGGACATTTTCAAAATTAGGTCTTGTGTTCCTACGTTTCCCTTCAATTTAAGCCCTATCCTCCCACAACATTTTTTAGGGTTAGGGTTAAGGTTAGGGGGATAAAATGTGATACAAATTTATGAAAAAGGAACTGTGGGAACATATGGCCTAATTTTGAAAAAAAATCTTAGAAATGTGGGAATATAGGGCTGTGGGAACATAGGCACGCTCCCATGTAGGAATAACCAAGTGAAAAATATTAGATAGTGTAGATATGTTCAATATGAACATTATGTGGAATACACAATCAAAGAAGAATTATGTTTCCCTTTTTTTTTTTTACATAGTTTACTATTGCAAAATGGTTGACTGAGAGAACGGACTGACACTCCTGGCATCCCGTAAAACTGTCTCTGTGATAAAGTTAAAGCACTGCTGTATACAAGACGGTGCTGGAGCTGTCCAACTGTCCTTTAACTGATAAAATAAGGAGACGCTGCTGGCTTTGAGTCATCTGGATGGAGTCTGATTGCCTGCCCGTCTCTCCACTATCAGGTTTGGTGGTGCCACTCAGGAACTACTTGCACAGACCCATGCACACACACTTTGACACACTGATACACACCCTCACACACTGGAAGAGAGAGGCTCTGTCACACTTCGATGCATACGCACCTCACAGAAATATTACCAAAAGCAGATTTGCACTCATATTCACTCCGGGTGCACAGTAAAATATACATTACATATGCTTAAAAATTCCAATGTGAATGTCACAGTCAAATGTGCATGCTTCAACATTCCTTTACACACACACACACACACACACACACACACACACACACACACACACACACAGTTAATGAAAAGCAGGATTCCTGGGAGTGTCTGGCCAGTTTGATCTTTCTTTCAGATCAATGTCAGTAGATTGCAGGGGAGCCATAAGGCTCACATCTCCACTCAATAGTAAGACTAGACCAATGTGTGTGTGTGTGTGTGTGTGTGTGTGTGTGTGTGTGTGTGTGTGTGTGTGTGTGTGTGTGTGTGTGTGTGTGTGTGTGTGAGTGAGTGAGTGAGTGAGTGAGTGAGAAAGTGAGAGAAGCAGAGCAAGACAACAGTTAAACAGTGTTTTTTTGCCATATGACAATCTGCTTAACTCAGGTTTGTAAAATTGCTACCTGAGGTCTTGGACAGAGTTATAAAGGCTATTGTCTACATAATTGTCACTACAAAATACCTTGTATTGCTTGTAATGCTTGTAATATTAAAATGAAATCACCTCAATCTTTGAAGAAATGTAAAGAAACAAAACATTTTTCAGTACAGGAGTGAGAATAACAATGTGGGACTTGTCAGTTGTAAATACCTCGCAAGTGCTGATGGATCTCTATCAAATGAGTTCAACAACGTTTATGCTTCAAAAAAGAAGAAAGGTCCAAGGCACTCTTCTGGCAACAACTTAAAAAAAGCTTGAATTTAGAGAGATGAAGTGAAATTCTGTAGAGATGAAGTGCTTTGAACAGCTGGTCAAGGATTACATCTGCTGCTCACTTCCCAGCACACTGGACCCACTACAGTTTGCCTACCTTCCCAACTAATCAACGAAAGATGCATAGTACCAAGGATATAATCGTTAACCAAAACGAACAAAATAACGAAAACTAGGTGGGAAAAAACATTGTCGTTAACTGAAATAAAAATAAAAACGAGACATTACAAAAAAAACGATAACTAACTAAAACTGTATTGTCTGTTTGAAAAACTAACAAAAATAAAATAAAATTACAGAGTGTCCTTAGTTTTCGTCTTAGTCAATGTCTTTCATAGAGCAAATATATCTTTCAGAGTTGACATTTCCGACCATAGACATATATACAGTTTCGGACTGGGAACCCAGAAATTCCGACATTCCATGGCAAATTGAATACAGCATAGTCCATGGCGTCGTGGCAGTACCGAAAGTCTGAAGAAAGTGTCCTATTTGATTATGACTTATGTGTGTCAGATAAAAGCAAGTGCCTGGAAGGTGGTAAAATATGTGATCAATTTATTACAGGGAAAAATCTCACAAATTTGAAAGTAGATTTGAGAAGCGCACACAAGGAGGCTAACCTAGCTTACCTTAACAAGGTAAAGGAGAACGCAAAGCCCCCTTTCCCTGAAACAGAAGCTAACCCCGGTACAGGGCATGGATGTATGGGTACAGGGCATGGATGTATGGGTACAGGGCGTGGATGTATGGGTACAGGGCGTGGATGTATGGGTACAGGGCGTGGATGTATGGGTACAGGGCATGGATGTATGGGTACAGGGCATTGATGTATGGGTACAGGGCATTGATGTATGGGTACAGGGCATGGATGTATGGGTACAGGGCATTGATGTATGGGTACAGGGCATGGATGTATGGGTACAGGGCATTGATGTATGGGTACAGGGCATGGATGTATGGGTACAGGGCATTGATGTATGGGTACAGGGCATGGATGTATGGGTACAGGGCATGGATGTATGGGTACAGGGCATTGATGTATGGGTACAGGGCATGGATGTATGGGTACAGGGCATTGATGTATGGGTACAGGGCATGTATGTATGGGTACAGGGCATTGATGTATGGGTACAGGGCATGGATGTACCTGTACCCATACGTATGACTTCCGGTTGACTTCCTGTTTCCTGTTGTAGACAACGGCAGCTGCAGACTGCTTAACGCTTAACGTCCTGCAAGTTAAGTCCTCTACAGTGAAATACAGTCACTCTTTGCATCGTCTAGCTGTATATTAACCGTACCTGTCTGGCCGCAGTTTCTCCGTTGTATGTAAAACTCTCCTCCGCTCCGTTAACCAACGTCTAGCTATTTGTTGTGCTAACGGCTAGTTAGCCTGTCTGCTAGCGGGGAGGTGACGTGGACCCCTTAGGATGTTTGCCTCCTTGGAATTCTTTTCTATATTTTGGCAGTAGTAACGGAGTATCCACAGCTTGCTAACACAAGCAGGAGCATCCGCAAGTGTTGACTTGTGAACTGCAAGTGAAGAAGAAGAAGAGGGATCGGTTTTGGAGAGGGCCTCCGTCAACGTTGCTACTAGCTAAACTAGCAAGCTACACGATGCCCCCCCTCAGCTGTACACCTGGCTGCGACTCGTGCCTCCTGTTCAGCCAGAAGATAGTGGAACTTGAAGCCAGAATAGCGACTCTCCACCAGATCAAGGTGAATGAACAGTTCCTTGACACCATTATCATTGGAAGTTCCCCTCACACACACACTAATGTCGGATGTTTTGATTCCACTCTGCCCTGCACTACTCTCACCCCACCACGCACTAATACAACCTCTGTCCCTGTCGTCTCTCCTCGGCTTCTGCCGAGAACCAAGTCAGCTCTGCTGACCAGCTCCACTCCACACCAGCCTGAGCCATGGCGTATAAGCAAGCACCACAGCAGGCGGTCAGGACAACGCTCAGGCCCAGCCCAACCTATACGACTAGAAAATCGCTACACCATTCTGATGAACGATGAGGAGTTCCCTCTGCTCTGCGGAAACCCTTCTCTGCCACGTCCCCACGGCGCTCATCCTGGCCCATCCACACAGTCGGCGCGCCCCCCTTCAGACCCAACAACTTCCACGCTGGTCATCGGAAGCTCCATGGTCAGGGACCTCTACATTCCCCCTACACCTAGCGGTCCGTCCAAGGTCTACTGCTTCCCTGGTGCCAAGGTCCGTGACATCCAGCACAAACTTCCCAGCATCCTCGCCTGCCACGCTAAGGTCGACAACATCATCGTGCATGTGGGCACAAACGACATCAGAGAGAGACGGTCGACAGCACTTCGAAAAGACTTCACCACTCTCATCACCACCCTGATGGGCACAGGAAAACGGATCGTCATTTCTGGGCCTCTACCTACCTACAGAAAGGGTGCTGAAAGATGGTCCAGACTGTTCGGGCTCCACACCTGGCTGAAACCCCACTGCGCTTCCCTGGGCATTCCCTATGTCGACAACTTCAACTTGTTCTGGGAGAGGCCCAGCCTGCTGAAACATGATGGTCTCCACCCAAACCGACATGGAGCCAGGCTGCTATCTGACAACATAACGACCACACTGAAAGTTAAGTATTGACATTCTGTTGAAAATATCACAGATTCATGCCCCCCAGGTATTGATCCTAATGGCACTTTACAAGTGAATGAATCTGAAAATGTTTTCTGCAGGGTAACATGTAATACTAGTACTATTCCAGTTATAATCAACAATAGACCATACAAAGTGTTGAATCCCCTAAGTAATAAGGAGTTGACTGCAAACATAGTCAATTTAGCATCCAGTTCACGTCAGCCACAGGTAACCAAAAAAGGGGCAATACTTAACAACCTAATTGGAATTACAACTACCACTGCAATGATAGAACAGGATAGGAAAATTAGATGCGGTCTACTAAATATCAGATCTCTGTCTTCTAAAGCAATACTAGTAAACGAATTGATATCCGATAATCAAATTGATCTATTCTGTCTAACTGAAACCTGGCTGGGCCATGAAGATTATGTCAGTCTAAATGAAGCCACTCCTCCCACTCATATTAATACTCAAATTCCTAGAGGCTCAGGCCGAGGAGGGGGAGTTGCAGCCATATTTGACTCTAACCTGTTAATTAATCCTAAACCTAAACTAAATTATAACTCTTTTGAAAATCTCGTTCTTAACCTTCAGCATCCAACATGGAAAACAGTACAGCCTATTATATTTGTTGTTGTCTACCGAGCACCAGGTCCATATTGTGAATTTTTATCGGAATTCTCAGAGTTTTTATCATGTGTAGTCCTAAAATCAGACAAAGTACTTATTGTAGGTGATTTTAATATCCATGTGGACGTTGACAGCAATAGCCTTAGTACTGCTTTCAACTCACTACTAGATTCAATTGGTTTCAGTCAGAGTGTGCACGAGGCCACGCACTGTTTTAACCACACCCTCGACCTTGTGCTGGCATATGGCATCAAAATTGAAGACGTAATAGTATTCCCGCAAAATCCTTTATTATCAGACCACTTCTTAATAACTTTCGAATTCTTACTACCCGATTATACGAAATTAGATAAAAGCTTCTACGCTAGAAGCCTATCTGACAGTGCTATAGCTAAATTTAAGGAAGATATTCCAACAGCACTAAACTCATTAACGTGCCGTAATATAACAGAGGATCTTTATGTAAACTTTAGTCCCTCTCAAATTGATCATTTCGTAGACGATGCTACGGCCTGCCTACGGACGACTTTAGACTCTGTTGCTCCCCTTAAAAAGAAGACGATGAAGCAAAGGAAACTAGCACCTTGGTATAACTCCCAAACTCGTAAATTAAAGCAAATCTCGCGCAAACTTGAAAGTAAATGGCGTTCCACCAAACTGGAAGAATCTCGTTTAGACTGGCAAGACAGTCTGAAAACCTATAGGAAGACCCTAAGAAAGGCCAGATCAGACTACTATTCATCACTAATAGAAGAAAATAAGAACAACCCAAGGTTTCTTTTCAGCACTGTAGCCAGGCTGACAGATAGCCACAGCTCTACTGAGCCATCTATTCCTATAGCTCTGAGTAGTGATGACTTCATGAGTTTCTTTAACGATAAAATTATAACAATTAGAGATACTATTCATCACCTCTTTCCCCCAACCTCTAATGGGTCACCTTTAACTGACAGACTGCTAGAAAGAACGACTAGACCTGACATATACTTAGATTGCTTTTATCCTATAAACCCTCAACAATTAATGCTAAAGGTCTCTTCAGCTAAGCCATCTACCTGTCTCTTGGACCCCATCCCAACGAAGCTACTTAAAGAAGCGTTACCCGTGGTTAACACTTCATTGCTAGATATGATAAATATGTCTTTATTGACAGGTTATGTACCGCAGTCATTTAAAGTAGCTGTGATAAAACCTCTACTGAAAAAACCCACCCTCGATCCTGAGGTCTTAGCCAACTATAGACCTATATCTAACCTTCCCTTTCTCTCCAAGATCCTTGAGAAAGTAGTCGCTAACCAGTTATGTGATTTTCTACATAGCAATAGCTTATTTGAGGACTTTCAGTCAGGATTTAGAAAGCATCATAGCACAGAGACGGCACTGGTGAAAATCACTAACGATCTTCTAACTGCATCAGACAAAGGACTTGTCTCCGTACTTGTCTTATTAGATCTTAGTGCTGCATTCGATACTATTGACCATACCATCCTCTTACAGAGATTGGAACATTTAGTTGGCATTAAAGGAATCGCACTAAACTGGTTTAAGTCCTACTTCTCTGATCGATCGCAATTTGTTAATGTTAACAATAAACCCTCCAATTACGCTAAAATTAACCATGGCGTTCCTCAAGGCTCAGTGCTTGGACCAATTCTATTCTCCTTATATATGCTTCCTCTAGGCAATATTATTAGGAAACACTCAATTAACTTTCACTGTTATGCGGATGACACCCAATTATATCTGTCAATCAAGCCAGACGAAACCAGCCAGCTAGCTAAACTTCAAGCTTGCATTAAAGATATAAAATCATGGATGGCCTACAATTTCCTGATGTTAAACTCAAACAAAACCGAAGTTATTGTCCTGGGCTCCAAACCCCTACGAACCTCATTAGCCGAAGATATAATTACTCTGGATGGCATTGCCCTGGCCTCAAGTACTACTGTCAGAAATCTAGGAGTTATTTTTGATCAGGATCTATCCTTTAACGCCCATCTAAAACACACCTCTAGAACAGCCTTTTTTCACCTTCGTAACATTGCTAAAATTAGGAACATCCTGTCTCAAAACGATGCAGAAAAACTAGTCCATGCATTCGTTACTTCCAGGCTGGACTACTGTAATTCCTTATTATCAGGATGCTCAAATAAGTCCGTTAGGACTCTCCAGCTGATCCAGAATGCTGCAGCGCATGTTCTGACAAGAACTAAGAAAAGAGATCATATTTCTCCTGTATTAGCTTCTCTCCATTGGCTTCCTGTAAAATCCAGGATTGAATTTAAAATCCTTCTTCTGACCTATAAAGCTCTAAATGGTCAAGCACCTTCATATCTTGAGGACCTCTTAGTACCTTATTGTCCCACTAGAGCACTACGCTCCCAGAATGCAGAGTTACTTGTGGTTCCTAGAGTCTCTAAAAGTAGAATGGGAGGCAGAGCCTTCAGCTATCAGGCTCCTCTCCTGTGGAACCAGCTCCCAATCTGGGTTCGGGGGGCAGACACCGTCGCTACATTTAAGACTAAACTGAAAACTCTCCTCTTTGATAAAGCTTATAGTTAGGGAGTGAGGAGTTGCAGTGAACGGCTAGACCGGCGGGGCAGGGTGTATAGCTGCAGACACAGCACCCCTGCTTTTCTCTGCTTCTCTTTACAGTCATCTGATTTACCTATCGTATAATCAATAATATAGTGCCTCTCCTAGTTATGCTGTTATAATTCTAGACTGCCGAGGAAGTTCCTTCTTATGACACGCTCTTTTCTTTTGTTTCCTTTTATGCACATCATGTCTCAGAAGTGCTTGTTACTCACCTAGCTCTGGGGAGTTTACTCCCCGGAGTCCTTATGTTTCTTCTTCACCCAGAACATCGCCTCGGATTAGGGCGACACCAAGACCTGGGTCTTGGGTGCAGCTGTGGCTATGGACCTGCTACACCCTGCTACGCTCTGCGATTCCCTGCAATGCCCGGCTACGTCCTGCTGCGTCCACCGCGTCCACCCATGCTCTGCTGTGCCACGCTACATCCTGTACCGTCATAACCCCAACCGTCAGACACCGCCCACCAAGAGTCTGGGTCTGCCGAGGTTTCTTCCTAAAAGGGAGTTTTTTATGAAGGTAAATATGGTGCAAAAAGGGAGAGCTTGTAGAATACAATGTGAGAACTTGCAGAACAAAAAATCTGAACTTGTATGTTAAAATTTGCACTTGTAAAAATTTAATTTGCACTTGTAAAAATAAAATTTGCACTTGTAAAAAATATTCACACACATGTGATCTGAATTTGAAGTCATACAAAGAAAAAAAACGAGAGCTTGTAAAAAAAATCTGAACTTGTAAGTTGAAATTTGCACTTGTAGAAAATGTTCACACACCTGTATTCTGAATGTGAAGTTACAGAAAAAATATTCACAAATGTGTAGATTGATATTTACATGAACACAATGACAGCTGCAAACGTATAATGCAACATTTACTCCTATACTTTTTTTTACTCTGGTTCATTTTCCATCACAACCACAACTCAGTGATTACAACCTCTGGAATCTGTCACTGCTACTTCACATATGTGCTCTCTCGCATCACAAAGTGGCCAATCTGCACCTCGACTTTCACAACACTCTTGACGATACATTTGGTGCAAAACTAATTTGTACCTGTGGACTTAGGCTGTGGAGCTCTGAGCTAACAGAACGGGAAAAGCAGGGTTTCTATCGCCAGATGAGGGACAACTCTGTCCGGCTTATTTATGTAGCATGGAAACTTGGTGGAATAGCATGCTAGCGTTAGCTAACTATCAGCCAGCCCGCTTCTAAATAAATACCTTTTAATTGTCTAAACATTTTTAACAGTCAAACTAAAACACTGGCGGTGAGCTCCACGGCCTGCAGCCGCAGACGGACCGTCATCAGTGGGTAACAGGTGCCAAGTTTCGCATCCCTGCCGAGAATTGCATCCACTAGGGAAAATGATGATTTTATAAGGCAAAGTACTGTTTAAAAACTAGGCAATAGTAAATCTCTTTGTCATGTTCATCAATAATGATTAGGATTTTAGAAGGTTTAGAGACATCAATGTTTTATCATACTCTATAGTAGCATTTCCTTGCTACCTAGATGCAATTTTCGGCAGCAATGAATTCTGCAGAAATTATTGTTTCTGCCCAAGCGGGTGCAATTCTTAGCAGGGATGCACAACATCAGCAAAGCAAGCTCTGGTCATGGCCGGGGGATGGGCCGCTGCTACCGAATGTGGGGCTCTCCGTGTCCCGCTGGAGCTCCGACTGCAGGTCGAGGTCGGCAGCGAAGCTTTCTGGCAAAAGCAGTGTTACTACGCTGGTCGATCCCCACTGATGACGGTCCGTCTGCGGCTGCAGGCCGTGGAGCTCACCGCCAGTGTTTTAGTTTGACTGTTAAAAATGTTTAGACAATTAAAAGGTATTTATTTAGAAGCGGGCTGGCTGATAGTTAGCTAACGCTAGCATGCTATTCCACCAAGTTTCCATGCTACATAAATAAGCCGGACAGAGTTGTCCCTCATCTGGCGATAGAAACCCTGCTTTTCCCATAGACTGTATATAAGAAGGCTTTTCCCGTTCTGTTAGCTCAGAGCTCCACAGCCTAAGTCCACAGGTACAAATTAGTTTTGCACCAAATGTATCGTCAAGAGTGTTGTGAAAGTCGAGGTGCAGATTGGCCACTTTGTGATGCGAGAGAGCACATATGTGAAGTAGCAGTGACAGATTCCAGAGGTTGTAATCACTGAGTTGTGGTTGTGATGGAAAATGAACCAGAGTAAAAAAAAAAGTATACGAGTAAATGTTGCATTATACGTTTGCAGCTGTCATTGTGTTCATGTAAATATCAATCTACACATTTGTGAATATTTTTTCTGTAACTTCACATTCAGAATACAGGTGTGTGAACATTTTCTACAAGTGCAAATTTCAACTTACAAGTTCAGATTTTTTTTACAAGCTCTCGTTTTTTTTCTTTGTATGACTTCAAATTCAGATCACATGTGTGTGAATATTTTTTACAAGTGCAAATTTTATTTTTACAAGTGCAAATTAAATTTTTACAAGTGCAAATTTTAACATACAAGTTCAGATTTTTTGTTCTGCAAGTTCTCACATTGTATTCTACAAGCTCTCCCTTTTTGCACCATATTTACCTTCATAGTTTTTCCTCGCCACTGTCGCAATAGCCACTGCTAATGCTTGCTCTTGGGGGAACTATTGGAATTGTTGGGGCTTTATAGAGTGTGGTCTAGACCTACTCTATCTGTAAAGTGTCTCGAGATAACTCTTGTTATGATTTGATACTATAAATAAAATTGAATTGAATTGAATTGAATTGAATGTATGGGTACAGGGCGTGGATGTATGGGTACAGGGCATGGATGTATGGGTACAGGGCATTGATGTATGGGTACAGGGCGTGGATGTATGGGTACAGGGCGTGGATGTATGGGTACAGGGTATGGATGTATGGGTACAGGGCATTGATGTATGGGTACAGGGCATTGATGTATGGGTACAGGGCGTGGATGTATGGGTACAGGGCATGGATGTATGGGTACAGGGCATTGATGTATGGGTACAGGGCATGGATGTATTGGTACAGGGCGTGGATGTATGGGTACAGGGTATAGATGTATGGGTACAGGGCGTGGATGTATGTTTACAGGGTATATATGTATGGGTACAGGGCGTGGATGTATGGGTACAGGGCATATATATACCGGCGACCCGATAGCTGCTGGTTAGTACATAAGTAAACTTTACGCAGGAACACCACAAGCAGGAGGAAGCGTGGGATAATATTTTTATTGATACTGAAATGTCTCCACAACTGTGTGAGTCGATTGACTTCAAAAAGTTCGCAACTTTACTCGAACCAAAGTTGAAAACACCTGTTCATGTATGTCTTCTTTAGTCTGTTGATATTTAGGTTTTTTCCTGGAACACATCACTTACACATTTTGCTCTTGTGGCGGTGTCTTGTGTAGACTGTTTACATATTCATGACCATATGTACATTTTATGTACTGGTGTTATTGTTGAATACATTGTGAATACATATTTCTAAAATTGTATGATGTTTTTGTTGGGTTATTATTACACAATACTTTTTCTGACCTTTTTGAATCTTGGCCCTCACAATATAACCTATATTACAAAAAAGACTAAAACTAACACTAAAACTAATAAAAACTAAATTAAAACTAAGCATTTAAAAAAATAAATAAATAAATAAACTAACCTAGCAAACCCGCTTTTAAAACTAATTAAAACTAAACTGAATTTGAAAACAAAAAGTCAAAAGGAAATAAAAATAAAAACTAATGAAAAATGTAAAACTAGAATAACTTGCATAGTACACATACCCCACACCATCCTATCTCACCTATGAAAGAAAGGAAACTGTAATTCTCTTTTTACTTGTTTTAATAAATTTTCTCTGAGCCGTCTTCAATTGGTGCAAAATGCAGCAGCCAGGTTTTAACAGGAACAAACAGAAGGGCACACATTACCCCGATTTTGTTTACTCTCCACTGGCTTCCAGTAAAATACAGAATTGATTATAAAATTTTAGTTTTAACTTTTAGAGCACTACATGGACAGACGCCGAAATATATCGCTGATTTGTTGACCCCTTACTCCTCTTTCCGCACGCTTCGTTCCTCAGGTCAAAATCTCCTGATGGTCCCAAAAACCCGCCTTAAAACTCGGGGAGACCGCTCCTTTCAGGCAGTTGCTCCCAGACTGTGGAACGCCCTGCCCCCGTCGCTACGTGTGGCCGATTCTATTGTTTCTTTTACAAAACAGCTGAAGACACTCCTATTCAGACAAGCTTTCACTTGACTGAACTATCATTTTTTTTATGTTTGTATGATTTTTTTTTGTTTTTTATGTTTGTATGATTGTAAATTGTTAAACTTGCTGCATGTAAAGCACTTTGTGACTCTGTCTGTGATAGGTGCTATATAAATAAAGTTTACTTACTTACTTACTTACTTACTTACTTACTTACTTACTTACTTAATAGATATTGGTTTGTTGCCTCAGGGTAGAGCCCTGACTGTTTTCTTCATGAATTTCTGACCATTACCGCCCGCACCCACAACGTGTGTGTTACACTCCCGCCCGCTCCCGCAAAACTCTGAGAATTTATGCCTGCACAATAATAGAGATGCATTGATTTTGTGTCTTTTCCCGTCCTGCATGAGAAAACACGTCATTTTATAGGCTATTTTATAGAAAATGCAGGCAAAGAAGGCAGGTGCTTGCTGCTGTTTGAGGGGGAGGAAGGAGCAGAGGATGAGGGAGCAGGCAGACGGTGGACGGAGCCTCGGAGCTCCCCCGTCCTGGGAGGCTCAGACACGCTGCTGGTGTCTGCTCATAGATACTGTCAGTATATATATCTATGGTGTCTGCTGGTGTGGGGGGGTTCCAGGCTACATCCCAATTCCGCAGTGGTTTTTTTAGCCGCCCGTTCCCGCCCGCAGCAAAGTTCCAACCGCCCCCTCCCGCGAGATTTGCATTGGGTCCCGCAGGCCCCAATCCCAATGCAGCCCTCTACCTCAGGGCAAGTAACATTTGTAAAGTTTGTTTTTTCGCCCTGCAGTTTTCCTTGGATTAGGGTGGCACCTAAATCATGGTTGCAGCTGTCATCGTGATCCTGCTCCGCGCCCTGCTATGTTTATTGAAATATACAGAGAGACAAGAGAACAAGATGGTGCCAGTCTTTACATGGTTGTAGTAGTTTAAAATTTAGACTGACGTTTGGAGCCCACTGATTATTTTGCATGTTTATTGAAATAATACAGAGAAACAAGAAAAAAGGTGTTGCCTGTTTACATGGTACATTGTTTTAAAATTTACACTAACATTGAAGTCCACTGATGTATTTTGCATGTTTGTTGAAAGATACAGAAAAACAAGAGAAAAAGGTTTTTTTTGGGAAGTCAAGAGAAGGGCAGTTATGTATTATCTGGCCTACCTGAGTTATGTCTTGTGTATGTACCATTAACGTTTTGTTACAGCTTCAGAGAATAGCAGACCAAATGCAGAGATGGGTAGGCAGTGGATAGTTTGAGGATTTAATAACTGGTGCAAACAACAAAGGAAGTCCTGAGGCAAGCAGGCAGGCAAAACAAGTTCCAAAAACACCAGGAAAACTAAAGACATCAAACCACAAGGAACCCAGCAACAGGGAAATGTAAGCACACACAAACACCTAAAACACTACAATGATCTGAACACAGAGGACGTTTCTCAATCTGTGTTCTTCTATTGACTTGTGTTCTTGTGTCCCTGTGAAACGTCATCTCGTGTTACCAAAGTACTGTCCCAATACACAAGTTCGCATTTCACCAAGAACAGTTAAGATTCCCGGAAATGTTCTTGACACGCCCATTTTACCGAGGATGCATTGGTTGGTAACTTGTATGAACTTGGCATCACCCGTATCCCAACATTCATTTCGGCATTCAGTGAGGGTCGGGGTTCCGGTATAGACAGACAAAAATCTTATTTTAACAATTTTCGCCATCTTATTCGTCACTAAATTTACTTCTGAGAACATTTTAGGCGAAAAATGAACGGTTTAGATTTCGAATATAGGCAGTCTTGCGAAAATCTTTGACGAATTGACAATTTGCTCCAAAGTTTTCGGAGTTGAGGAGCTCCATAAAGTGACGCGGCAGCCAGCTAGCGCCTGCCGGGGCCGCTAGCTCGTCGCTCGGCCAGTCATGCTCAGAGACCCCGCCTTAAGCTGGAGGTCTCTCAGACCGCTCTCACACACACACACACACACACACACACGCACACACACACACACACACCTCGCTGTAAGCTGGATGTCTCTCAGACCGCTCTCACACACACACGTACACACACACACCTCGCTGTAAGCTGGATGTCTCTCAGACCGCTCTCACACACACACGTACACACACACACCTCGCTGTAAGCTGGAGGTCTCTCAGACCGCTCTCATAAATAAGAGGCTTTTTTTTCACCGTTGACAGATCGTTTGTTTAAATATCGCAACACATGTCCATCATAAGATTAACGGGAACCTGTGGTTAACTGCCTTTTCGGAGTTAAACTCCACAAGCACGCGCACACACACACACACACACACACACACACACACAAACAGTGCAGCAGGCAGAAGCGGGGCAGAGAGATATACCTGTTTCTTTTCGGGAGGCTTGTTTAAATTAAGCCATAAGCTATACATTAGATTTAGTATTTAGTTCATATTTTTTTGGTGTATTTTTTTTCTGATTTATTAGAGGTTGCGTTTCAGTCTGTATGATAAATAAACAGTTGTACATAAAGTGGTAACATGCTATGACATGTTATGTAGACTAAAGGGGAGACACCAACCTTTATCATTTGAATTGCTAATTTCCATCTGTTGTCCCTGGGCATATACAGTGCACTACAATAATATAGAAATAATAATTCCACATAACACTAATAGGGACACATAGGGCACACCAGTGCATAGGCCTACTTATTTTTTAATTTAAACTTAAAAGACTTAAACTAATACAGTAATAATAGTAGGGATCGCATCCCACTCTTTTGAATAAGTAAGGGGTGTTTGAGCTAAACCATAAACAATAAAATTAAAGCTCAATAAGTTTTATTTTTCAATATTATTGCAATATTTGTAGCATTATGAGGTTTTCTTGTTCAGAGATTGTTTTAATACAAAGTAGTTATATTGTTGTGGTTTTTATTTCTAGCTGTTATTTTGGAGCCCTGCAGGTAGCCTCTGTGCTGGGGGGGGGGGGGGGGGGGGTTGAGCAATAACAGGAAGAAGGCATCATCTCAAACTGTTAACAGCGTTTTCTGTGCTTGTGAACTTGTGGGTTCATTCTTCCAAGAACAACCCGCAACAACGTTCTCCCCAAGAACACAAGTCCGTTCTTGCATTCTTGAGATTGAGAAACACCCAGAGACTAAATACAAGAGGTAACGAGGAAACAAGACACAGGTGACACCAGGACTCAGGAACAGGTGACACAAATCAGGGTGGGGCAGACAATCACAAAGGCGAGAAAACACAAGGCAGGAAGTAAAGCAAGACATGACAAGGGAGAAAACAGATTACAAAATATAACAGGAAACTGAAACACATACACAACCATAACACTTTTGACTTTTAACAGAGCTCCTCCTGCTTCATGTTGAACAATGAACATAACGGCTGTGCACGGCTCATGTCGTTGGTTGCATGGATGGTCGTTGTCAGTGTAGTCCACCAGTGCGGCTCGTATAATTGCACAAATTCACAATATCCTTCTTTCTGGGTTTGTGTTCTGAGATGGGATTCTGTCGAAACACAACCCAGGCTTGTCTCTATTCTGTTTGTGCATCCAATTGAACAACTATCTGACAATTTATCTACAGTGTGGTTAAAGCTGACTCGTTTACAAGTAGTAAAATAATCAATACATTATATAAAAAAGATGTCTTGTAAAAGTGCCTTGTAAAAATGTGTGAGAAGGGATTACTTGAAACAATTATTTTTGTTAAATGCTTCTACAACGGGAGGAGATCTACCTTTGTATAAATAATATTTTATTAATATCAATTAATTATCTGAATAATGGAGGGAGGAAACCCCGCAACGGGTGCTGTTTTTCCATGGCCTTTGTGTGCTGGCATAGGCTGCGCTGAGCCAGTGTGTATGGGTAGGTTTTCTCGGCTGCCCGACACACCATGTCGTACGTGCTATTCCATCGGGCGTGCAGTCCTTCATTATCTTTGAAGGTTTAAGACCAAGTAGCTTCTGCTTAGATTCCAAAAGTTAGCTGTCGGTAGTGGATTTGTTAAAATGCAGTGCTGTGGCCTTCAGTCTGCTGACTGGAGTTTTTATAGCTTGCACTGCCAGCCCTTTCCTCACAGCCAGGTTGATGGTGTGTGCCATGCACAGGACATTGACGGCCGGCAGGTGCCTCTCGACAGTGTTGATGCAATTAGCTGCATTGTCAGTGTTGATGGAAAGCACTGACTCACGACTAACGTTGTACTCTCCGAGTATGTTTGAGATGCACTTGGTTATTTCACTAACAAAGTATTGCATCTATTTACAACAAAAAAGCAAATGTATCTAAGCTAGGACAGAGTAACGAAAGCCTGTTGTACTCACTCATTAGACAGCTGGCCATCAGGTCTGTCCGGTTTAGGCCGCTTCTTCCAATTTACTTTCAGGACAAAAAAAACCCGCTTCTAGAACATCCTTGTAAATCAGATGGGGAAACCTCTCTGTATGGACGAAACCATGTCCGTTATCTGGGGACCCATCCAGACCAGGCTGAATGAGATCCCATTCCTTACAGCACAGGCTTTCTTCCTCGGTGGTCATTGCGATACAGTATCCACACGAGCACCACCATGTCCCTGCACGTCGTGGCCTTTAAGCAGCAGCTTCGGCCTGCTCCTCTGTTTGTGCCCTTCTCTTGACAAGATCGTGTGCCAATAACTCTTCGTCTGTATATTCAGGTTCGAAAAGATAACCCCGGCCATCAAACTCCAAAAACTCCTCCGTGTGTTCCACATCGGATTGGGATGAACAATCCATCTGAGCTGATATTCTAAAAACACTGACACAATCTCATTATCCCAAAGCTCCATCTTCATCTCTCTCTCATCTGACAGTGTGAGTCTGCACTGTTGCTTAGTTACCTATGTGCATGCACGATAGCTCTTGAACTCTTGAACTGCAGCTCTGCTGGCTCAGCTGTGGTGTCAGGTTACAGCCTGTTGCTACATAGTCATTACTATGGACATAACCATAGCAAATCTTTTTTTTTGTGGAAAAAATACGTTTTGGAATATTGGATTGTATGAGTTTGACAATCGACCAGTGTGAACTTCACCGGAAAACAGGAAATAAACAGAGGTATGTGCACTGGCTGAATTAACACAAATTGTATGCCTTTCTGTCACATCTACTGCAGTCAGATTCACTGTGTACCCTCGGAAGGGATTACTGCACATAGCTAGGCACTTGTAATGGCATTTCGAACATGTTTAGAGGCTAATAACGAGTATAAAACTTGCCCTGTTTAGGCCTGTTGGCTGCAAAATCTAGCAGGAGGATAACTCGCTGTAGGCAGCACAGATTGTTTTAGTTTTTCTCACTACTGACAGCACTCCAAATTTACAAACAACAGAGCTACGTGTTGAAATTGACCAGAATTCTCCTTTAAATTCAGACCCCTCATGATGTTAATCGGTACCGTGTCAGTTTGTCTGTAATTGCCTTTTGGCGGGCAGATGTTAAGCTCCGTGATGAGGAGAGAGGCAAAAAAGAAGTAATTCTTGTCCGTTTTAGCAGCGGTTCCTCAGACAGATCGCCTAGCTTGTCAGGGTGTAACGTTGTCAGGTGTGCCCTCAGTTTGCTCGTTGACGAGTCATTCGGATTTCTACAGATTGCCACTTCTTTATTTGTAATCTTTCCATTTGTGGATTGAAATCCTTCCATACATCTTTTCTCAAATTGTCAGGAGTGGTGAGCTCCGTTTCAGTGGAGACATCGCTTTCTGCCATTTTTGATAGTTGTGATGATGATATATATATATATATATATATATATATATATATATATATATATATATATATATATACTGTATATTTTAATTTTTTTTATTTTTTTTAGGGTACCCAAACCCATTCTTCCCCAACAGATTATTTCATCCTTGAGTGTCTACATATGACAGTGAAGAAAACTTCTGGGTAAGAGCTGACTTGTTCATGCACCAATTCATCAATGATTAGACTGCATCTGATAGGACAGGATACACTAACACTAAGAAAGAGAGAATATTTAGAATTTGTTTGTTATGCACACACCTGATGTAAGATTGTCCAAAGACTCTGAATAGTTTGTGTGTGTGTGTGTGTGTGTGTGTGTGTGTGTGTGTGTGTGTGTGTGTGTGTGTGTGTGTGTGTGTGTGTGTGTGTGTCCTGCCTGGCATCATGACAGTTCTATTTTCCAGACATGTTGTTAGGATGCAGGGAGAGATTAGCAGCATTAACAGCTTTGTCAGGATCTGTACTGCGGCAACGCTGACACCACAGAGCACAAATCATTGAGCCCCAGACTACCCCCTATCACTCCTCTGGACTGGACAGGACAGGAGAGGAGGACAGGATGGAAGGAGTAGATGTAAACAGGGAGAAATGTAAAGAAAAAACTGGGAAAATGCACTGAAGTGAAAAGAAGTATAAAGAAAAGGAGAGCAAAGATGAGGTGAAAGGGAAAGGGAAAAGAAGGAAAGTAGAACTAGAGGACTCGGATAAGAGGTAGAAAACAAAACACGGTAGAGGAGAGTCTTGGATAAAGGGAAGTTGGGAGAGAAAATGGAGACGAAAGGAAGAAAGGCGAAGGGATAAGACAGGAAAAGTATACAGGAATGGAGGAGTGGAAAACAGAGAGTAGTGAGGCAGAGTAGAAGACAGAGAACTTGGTGTGTGTCATCGTGGAGTGATCACACAGCCCTCATCCATCACAAACCCAACAGAAGGGAAGCCTTGCTGCCTGATCATCCACTCCACTGCTACTAGTACAAAGACACAAGGACACAAAGAGAGACAGAGACAAGGAGAGAGGCCCTGGAAACAATCAGGAACAGAATTTTCCAAATTGTATCAGAAAAATTTCCAAACAGAACAGAAGTTTTCACTTTCAATTTTGCAGTCCCACAAATAAAGTGCTTTCCATTTACCTTGGAACACAGAAGCCGAAGCTGGGAATGACGTCACACCCAAGATGAATGCGTTGTTTTCATTAGCTCTAGCCAGGTTAGCCATTGTTAGCGATGCCAGTTTATAGCAACGCATTATGCAGTTTTTTGTGCATTCAAACAGCGTAACAACATGTCCAAAGGTCGAAGATGAACAGCACTGTGTGCGCGACTGATTTAGTGAGACACAAATAGAATGAAGTGCTTATAACTGTATGTTACTACAGCTTTCACAACTGTTGACGATTTTTTATGGATTGGTCTTGGGTCTCTAGCCTGTTATCATAGAAGGCTTGAATCCCTCCCCTTTATCAACAATATAGATCAGATGAATTCTCTCAAAAACAATATAATTATTTACAACACACTACAGGTTTGGATGGATGGGAGAAAATATTTAAATATTAATAAATATATCCTGTTATTTCTGCTTGGTCCCCCTGGCATTGAATCCTGATCTTCTGGCGCAGATCAGGAGTATTGGTCTGTTGAAGTGGGCTTCCAAGAGCCTATCAAATCCTACAGACCTATTGATTTCCGACTGTAAAGTTGTTTGAGCAAATTAGAACTGATGAACTGAGGACTTTTTTCAAATATCTACAAATTTGCCACTTTGTGGAATCTCTTTTAAGGAAGAATGGGATCCGCTTGAAACTGTCAGAGTTGGAAAATGCCATGGTGTTGGCCAAATCTCTTATGGGAATAATCTCAAAGTTTTGTGCTCTACTGCAGTAATTTGACTCTTCAGCTTATGACTCCTGAAGCCATTATGGGAACATGATCTAGAGGTCACTTTTAAATCTGCAGATTGGACAAAGACTTGCAATTGAATCTTACCGAAATGTACTTATAAACATGAACAGAATAAAAAATAATTCCAAACAACTTTTTTTTCAACCTATTAGTCTCCAGAAAATGTTCCCCAACAGCTCAAACCTTTGTTATAAATGTAAAACAAACATGGGTACATTTATCTACCTGTTCTGGTCATGTGATCACATCCAGACATTTTGGAAAGAGGTTCATTCTGTGATCCAAGAGATTACCGGTAAACAGTTTACATTGCCAAATTCATTTTACCTGTTAAAAACCATAGTTCAGAAAGTCTTTTTGATATGGACACCAAGTCTCTGTTAATAATTCTTTTATTTCTGGCTAACAAGGGTTTCTTTTTGTGGTGGTCCGCTCCGCAGGTCCCCCGAGTCAGCCTGTAGACATCACAGATATCGGCTCTGGAGAAACTGACTTCTGACCTTAATCATCCATCCATCCATCCATCCATCCATCCATCCATTGTCATCCACTTATCCGGGGTCGGGTCGCGGGATCAGCAGCTCCAGCAGCTCCAGCAGGGCACCCCAAACTTCCCTTTCCCGAGCCACATTAACCAGCTCCAACTGGGGGATCCTGAGGCGTTCCCAGGCCAGGTTGGAGATATAATCCCTCCACCTAGTCCTGGGTCTTTCCCCAGGCCTTCTCCCAGCTGGACGTGCCTGGAACACCTCCCTAGGGAGGCGCCCAGGGGGCATCATTACCAGATGCCCGAACCACCTCAACTGGCTCCTTTCGACACAAAGGAGCAGCGGCTCTACTCCGAGCTCCTCACGGATGACTGAGCTTCTCACCCTATCTCTAAGGGAGACACCAGCCACCCTCCTGAGGAAACCCATTTCGGCCGCTTGTACCCTGGATCAGCCAATCTCCCGCTCCATTGTCCCCTCACTCGCGAACAAGACCCCAAGGTGAACTCCTTCACTTGGGGTAAGGACTCATTCCCTACCTGGAGTAGGTCCTCCATCAGTTTCCTGCTGAGAACCATGGCCTCAGATTTAGAGGTGCTGATCCTCATCCCAGCTGCTATACACTTGGCTGTGACTGATCCAACACTCACTGAATCGGACCTTAATCATAACTCGGATGGAGACGGTTGCATTCTTTCCTACTTAGACTCTGACTTGCTTGGCTTTCGTTCAATCTGTATGTACTTTGCTCTTGTATGTAATCATTCATATATTTTTCTATAAGTCTTTCAATTTAATTTGTATACATTGCAGCGTCTGCTGTTTTCTGTTTTTTTCTGTTGTTGATGTTGATGTGTCACAAATTAATCACAAATTTAAAATACTAGGATTTACTTGTAAACGTGCAGTGTTGAAATAAATAAATGCATGACAAACTGGTTTAAAGAAACAAATTCTTCAGTTGTATTATCTCAATCATTAACATTTAATAAACAAGTGTTCAGTAACAATCTTAATTTGTTGAGGCATCCATATGAAGTGCAGACATATTTAGCAGTAACCAACAACTGTTACAAAGTAACGTCTGCTATAAAGTCACAAAAACACTTACCTGTAATTTTTGTGCATAGTACCATAAACTCTAATGAATGCAACAATAAGTAGGCCTGTTTTAGAAATATAATGCCATAATGTATGTGAAGAGACAGAGGGAACAGTCTCTATATTATTGGTTAAAGATAATTACTTCACAAAGTGTGCATCTGCGCAACATGCCTCCTGTCAACCAATCATACAGTCTAGTCTTCGTTCAACCAGTTGTTCAGGCAGACTAGCAGGCAGACTTTTCAGATGATAGAGCTGACCTCTTCTTCTGCAGAATGTTGCCTGTGGCTTGTTGACCCTGTCCCAGCACTAGCCTCTTTGCTAACATCAGCCGTGCCAAGTGTATCACACGAATGTAACCATCCGCGCTGCGATAACGGAAAGAAGTTGGGGTCAAACTTGATAAAAGTGTGTGTGTGTGTGTGTGTGTGTGTGTGTGTGTGTCGGAGGCAGGCTGGTCTAGATGTCTAGGCTTGTAGCCAGTCCCTTAGAATCACATGGCGCCATCTACACTCACAAACATGCACACACACCTCCTCTTTCTCAGCAATAGAATGAAGTGCCAGAGGCTGAAGTGCAAAACAAACGAGCAAAGTGGTTTCCAGGACAACACTGCTGACTTCTGGCACTTGCTCTCCACGTTAAGGCCAGTTCAGACCAAAGAGACAAGTTGAAACTTGTAACTTCTTGCAACGAGACGATCTGCAGCGTTCTAAAACCTGCCAGTTTACACCAATGCGATGAGACAAGACGGTGTATCATCTCCATAACGACTCTTTGTACTTCCCTTCTAACTTCCGACTTCCAGGCAAGAGGCACCGAGGTCACATAGCAAAGTATAAGTTCACATTTAAAGAAAGCAGTGTGTTGGTAGACATACAAATATACACAAATGAGAATAAAACGTCTGACAACAAATTAAAGTTAATCAAAACTGGTTGGTATGAGAAATGTGAGAATTTAAATTTGTTTATACACTGTAATGTCAGTGTGTGTGTATGTGTGTGTGTGTGTGTGTGTGTGTGTGTGTGTGAGAGAGAGAGTGAGAATGCTGGAGTGGATGTAGATGAGTTTTCTCAGTGCTTTGGGGGAATGGGCTGCGGTTGGCTGGCCTGACTGCAGACCGCTCTGTGGAAAAGAATGACTTTTTAAATTACCCATACATCACTGTCAGCGCAGCACAGACTAGGGCGACACTGCTGCGTTCACATGCACGTACACGTACACACACACACACACACACACACACACACACACACACACACACACACACACAAACACACCTTCCCTCTCTCCCTCCTCACGCAACAAACTCAATTCCATGTTTACAGACATGCAAACACACAGCTATGCAATATAATCCTGAACACACTCTGGCTTGTGCAGAAAGGCAAAATATGTAAAGATGGACATTAATACTAAAGCAACCTCTGTGAAATTACGTAACTGATCGATTTATAAACTAAATAAACACAAAAACACATGCACATCTAAGCCATAACAGTGTAACTGCAGAACCATTAGCAGCTGGCGAGTCTTTCTCCACACTCCTCTTTTTTCCTTTTTGCTTGGCATTCGCATTCTCATACTCGTCCCCCTCCTCCTCTTCCTCCTCCTCCTCCTCCTCTTCATCTAACGAGCTGGATCTTAATTGCAGGTAATTAAACTGCTCATGGCTTACAAAGCAGGAAAAGTGCTAGCACCATATGTGTCGGCAGTAAAACACTGAGACATTAAATCGCTAAAGGCTAGCAGGGGTAACATATGGTCAACACTCGGATAGATGTCGCTTTGGGTCTTCCTCTCAACTCAACTTGTAATTAGAACCATGGAGATGTGGAACGTATGTTGACCGCCCACCCTGTGAACATGCAAATGCACACACACACATGAACTGCACATGTTGCTATTTAAGCAGATTATTTAAGTGTTTGAGTGACTGCTAGTTGATATGCAGCAGAGGGTGAGGACTGTGAAATGAAAGAGGAGCAAAGCAGTGTTACAATCAATCAAATAATCAATTAATTAATCAATCAATTTTTATTTGTCACATGAAATCATAGCTCCTTGATCAGCTCCTTGATCTTGTGCATTATTCATCATAAAGCAGAAGAGTCACCCGGTTGAATGGCACCGGCACTCCAGGATCCAGCCAGGTCTCAGGGAAGGGACACCACAGCTCCCAACATCCAGCTGGAAACAGACACAGACACAGAGGCCATCCAGGTCACCGTTCGACGCCTGCACAGTCGCAGTCTGTCTTCAATTCCTCCACACTCTAATGGAGAGATAGAGATAGATGCAGAGATGGTCCCGCCCGTCCAGTTTGAGCTCATCTTCTCCACCTTTTCCTCAGTGTTTACTCTGATGTTTACATCAGCTGGCTAGCTAGCCCAGGCTAGCAGAGTCGGCAGGACACTGGCAAGTTGATTTCCCTATCCTGATGAGGGACTCATAGCCACATGCCATCATCATCCAACGGCAACCACATTAAGCACAACTCATATTTGTAAATACAATTCAACATAACTTTTGCGGAGCTGACAGAGAGGCAACTGGAAATGTCCATGCCTTCAGGCACTGGCTGTGATGCTGGAGGGCTGGTTAATGCCTTACTAATACTGCCTAGCCAATAAAGTAGAGGAAGCACACTATACACTGTTAGGTAAAATCTGTCCTTGTAATCTGATTTACAGATATGGATAGTTCCTGTAAATGTTCTCCTACTGTCTGATATTTCAATGCAGGTTTGACACCAGCTATGCCCCACTGCCATTGTACTTCAGCATCAGATTGTGTTATGCCTCCATTTTTAAATTACTGAACCTTAGGTTAGGAACCTTGATCTAAGACAAATCAGTAGAAAGGCTGCAAGCCCAGACTTAATCTAGGCCGCCACCCTGAAATGGTGTGCCAATGGGCAGGCTTGCTCCTATTTTAATTCAAATTTGTATCACTTGTAGAGCAAAGGGTTCCAGCATGTTTAAAGTCTGCTTTTATTGTTATTATGCCTAAAACATCTAACCCAAACTGCCTGAATGATTATAGACCTGTTCCCTCAACATCTGTTATAATTATGGTCTTTGAGTGGT
Organism: Sander lucioperca; assembly: GCF_008315115.2. NCBI lineage: Eukaryota > Metazoa > Chordata > Actinopteri > Perciformes > Percidae > Sander > Sander lucioperca. The sequence goes on along the minus strand of NC_050194.1, from coordinate 28,878,154 downwards.
GCATGTTTTGCAGTCACTCGTCCAGTGTTGCCCATGAACCTTATCAGTATAAGGCAAATAGGTCTGTTGATGATGCAGTGTCATTATGTTGCCCTCAGTTATTTAACAACTTGAGGCTGCCACTGCAAGCGTTCTGTTTGTTAATTACAGCTTGGCGTTTAATATGATTCCAGCATCCAGGCTGTCCACCTGGGATTCCAACCGTCCCTGTGTCAGTATTCTAACCCGTATTAGAATACGGAAGAAGGGACACAATATTTGTCATGACTCCTGTCGCCCTGCTAACCAGCTCTTTAACTTCCTCCCTTCTTTTAAAATGTGCTGTTATTATTCCTGTATGTAAGACACATAAGGGTATGTATACAATACATCTGAACCAGGTGAGAACTGTTTCTAGCAATGCCAAACAGCATTTGTCATTTGTGGGAGGAGAACAGTAAAATAAACATGCTGCGTTCATAGACATCGGAAAAACATTTTTCTGAGTGAAAACGTCATCATTCACGTCACTTCCTGTGGGAATCAGAGGTGGGAAACTGGGGCCAGATTTTGCTAACAGAGTTTCCCAGTTGGTGACGCGTTGTTGACAGCTGACGTTTGATGGAGGCGACTTTGGTTCACTGAAAATATTTCAATGACAATAAACTGTTTTTTGTGGACAAATGCCTCTGCCAAGAAACATACACAGACATAACATGTTTCACATTATTCATAAATAGGCCATGTATATAACAACAGCTTATCCGTGTCCTTTCCTGTTGGTTGTCCTGCAGATAACACAAACACACACCTGTCCCTTGGCTGTTTGTATGCTCGCATAAGAAAACAGCAGCAAATCTTTGTTACTGTGGCCTCCATGTTTTCACCACCTGATGCTCTCGGCTACGGCCAACAGCTGGTGGCAGTCATGCAACAAGTTGTTATGCCATACGCCAATATAACAGAAGAAGAAGAACACGCATCCCGACCATGTGAATGCTGGCAGTCGGAAAAACAACGTAATCACGGGGGCTGTCCCTGATATTCCCAGGTGACATGAACGCAGAATACATTCTTGACCTTTGACATCAATTGCTATTAGGCTGGTTAGAGGTAATCTATGTCTTTTGTCTGTAGCTGACTGTTTAAGAACTGACTTTATTTTGCATGTAAACATATCCAGTGATAACCAGGTCAGTCACTGGCCTTTGCTCATCTCATCTTATTTATTTCTACCAATACTTGGTGAGTCCTCTAAGATAACTCTCCGTCTCAGTCAGTCCCAGTAGACAGGACCTCACAACAAACCTGAATCCACTAACACTTCATGCATATGGATGGGATTGTTTCCTGTCGCATCAACGGCACAAGCGATCTCTTCTCATAGATTAAACATCAGCCTTGAACCGAGGCAGGGGAAAAATGGAACGCTTGCTCTGTCAGGTTGCATGATGGACAGCTATGGAGGAAATGTATTGTAACCACAGGGATACATTTCCATGGATTAATTTAGACCCCTCAGGTGTTTACATCTTAGAAATGAACTATGATGGGATGCAGTACATGATCAAACTAGGGTTGAGCTTTTATTTTAAAAAAATCTGATTGCTCTGCGTTTCTGATGTGGATATGCTCAAAGTAAAAGTCAAATAAAACCATAAAAAGTAGCAGAAAGAGGAAATATGCAGTGTTGCGATAATGGAAGAGAAGACACAGTAAGGTGTAGGCCATCTTATAAAAATTAGTTTTAAGGAGGCGTTTAAAAGCTGCAGTGGAGTCAGCCAATCTCACACTGAGAAGAAGGCTGTTCGGGTAAGCCCTACTATTGTTTATAATGTTGTAAACAAAGGGAGTGGGCCCCCCACTAGGCCTCATGGACTTAATGGGAGTGTGCATGTGAGTCTTCAAAGGCAGACGCCCATACACTCATCTTGTCTAAATGTATTGCAGGAGAGACAATATTCCATGTGCTCTGACATTTCAAGTTACCAAAATTCAATTCAGTTACATTTTATTTATAGTATCAAATCATAACAAGAGTTATCTCAAGACACTTTACAGATAGAGTAGGTCTAGACCACACTCTATAATTTACAAAGACCCAATAATTCCAGTAATTCCCCCAAGAGCAAGCATTTAGTGCGACAGTGGTGAGGAAAAACTTCATTTTAGGGAGAAACCTGGGACAGACCCAGGCTCTTGGTTGGCGGTGTCTGACGGTGCCGGTTGGGGGGATGATGAACAGTGGCAATAATAGTCACAATAAAGATAATGGAACAGTGACTAGAAATAGTAGTTGTAGTAGTTCATGGTGTAGCAGGGGACTGCAGGGTGTTACAGGACGTAGCAGGGCACAGCAGGGCACTGCAACACGATGCTTGGTCAGGTGCCTTTGTCGTTCTTATTGACGCTAAAAGTCTCCTTTAGCGCTTTAAGTAAACGCGCTTGGTCGGGACTATTGCCGTCCCTTTTGACGCAGTTATGTTTAGGAAAAGGTCGTGGGTGGGCTTACGGTTCTGTGACACGCGGGAAGAACGGGATGGTTGGGTTTAGGAAAGGGTCGTGGGTGGGCGTACGGTTCTGTGACACGCGGGAGGAAAGAAAAAAGTGATTATAGCAAGCGTGACAAGCAGGACGCGAACCTCGCTCTTCTGGTTGAAAGTCCTGTGTTTGACCCATCCACCCCCCCAACCAACCTCCATACATACTACTCTCTAAATCTAAATCTTACTGCTGCTCTCCCCGGTGCGTTACACAAACACACTGAAAGATGCCTTTTTCGTCGCATCAGACACTGACAGACACTGTCCAAACGTCCTTATTTTACGAGTTCGGGGTGAGAATGGGTTGGGCACTGCAGGGCATAGCAGGGCGTACAGGATGTAGCAGGGCATAGCAGGGCATAGAAACAAAGTGTTTACAATACATAACAGATCAGTTCAAGTAATCATTTTTGGTGAGAATGTGGAGTTGTTTTTTTCTTTGCAGTGTTTAGAAATCAGGTTGTATCAGTAAGGTGTATGTATTAAAGAAGTGTAATAAAACATTTGACTAAAATGAATCTGACATTGGACAATTCCAAGATAAAAACTGGAGGTTTTAGTATCAATGCCAGCGAATGAAAAAAGTCTAGTTGCTCTTTAGTGCTATGCTGTGCAGACACAGAGGATACATTACATTACATACAAACATAATGTGAGTGTAATAACTATGATACATTTCTCTCTACTGTGGCTGGCAGTTATACTGCACCTCATTCCCTGTGTGACTGATGAGGGAGATAGCAGAAACCATCTTAGCTTTCATTAAAGTACATTAATAAAATGCTCTGAAGACTATGGGATTGTACTTAATCCTTAAGAGATTTAAAAAATGCTGTCTGCATCATCTGCATTTGTTTAATGTCTTACATTCAGAAACAGATTGCTACCTACTTACACAAAAAGATGTGTGCCCACATCTGTATAAAGAGCCTTCCTAATCACTGAAACAGGCATAACCTGCTTTGTATCGATCCTCACATTAACATTGCTCACCAAAACAAATTAAAGCCATAGTGTGTAGTTTCTGTCTCCCCCATGAGGAATTCTAAGTAATGACAACAAGACTGTCGGTGCGTCCACATGATACAAGCCTTCTGTGAGTGCGCAGCACCCCTCCCCCATACAGTTGCTAGTAGCCGAGGAGGACACGAAGGATTAAAAAACATGATGGACTCTTCAGAAGAGGTCATTATCTTCACTCAATTTTCTGCGCGCGAAAGTCACCGGACGCCACAATCTTCTGAACATAGTCACACTGAGAAATCCAGAGAGAGTTGTGTGGAGCTGATAGTCTGAATTAGCTTTGTAGCAACTCATTTGGCAATGGCTTGAATGTAACAGACGTTTATTAATATCAAAACATTACGCACTAAAGCTTTAAGCAAGAAAATATTTTAAATTCAAAGTAGTAAACATTAAAGTTAGTTTAAGTTTAGTTTAGTTTGGTTTAATAGTTTCACTGAACATAAAAAAGAAATTACATTGAAGAAATAAAATAATACATGTGAGGGTGTGGTAGAAAGTACAAAATACAAATTACATTTTAAGTGTTAGTGTGCAAAAAATAATAATGTAATAAAAATAAATACATGTAGAGAAACAGAAATAGTTGCCATGTTTACAGTAAATCAACAGTTTTCTAAGAGTTATCTTTTTTTCTCCAAAATCACATAGTTTAGACAGCATGGCATTTCTAAGTCTATTTTTTTACATAAAAAATGACAGGAATCCATTAAATGTAGGTTTTCATTCCAATAACTCCACGCGGGATGTTTTGTACAAAGGAAGATGAAGATTCTCAGCCTCAGTTGTTGGGTTATTATGGAAATGTGAATTGTTAACAAAATAATATCTAAAACTATAAGGTAAATCTGTTTTTTTTATATTTCTATTTTAAACACAAATATACAGGTTTGAAGAATGTTAATGTCAAAAATAGTCAAACTTAAAAAAGAGTGGTGCACTTAACAGCTTTGGAGAAGGTTGCTAATCCAATGAACTTTTTCTATTTTGGACAGATACATACAAAACGTACTTACCCACACAATATTAGAGTATGTTAAATACGGATAAATGAAGCTATAGTATAATGTTAAGAACTTATTTTTGAATTTCTGTCATTGTTTCACAGAATACTTTAAGTACTTTTTATTCCATGTCACTACATGTTATGTGAACATCTACATTTAATTTTGCTAATTTCTATATCCACTCACATATGAGTGACTGTGGTAAATGTTGATCTTGTCTGAGAGGTAAAAAAAAGAGAGAACCAGAGAGCACTTAGTGGAATAGACTGAGAAAGAATAACACTTTACTGATGGCCTGAACCTCCGTACTGATTCGTGGAGTAGAGTCGCCACCTGCTGGTACTATGAAAGTATTGTTAGTTTGACTTGTTTTTGAATTGCATGTTCCTGTCAAATCTTTATATGGTTTTTACAATTCTTGGGTCAGAGGTTGGGCTCATTATGGGATTTTGAAGTGCAGATGAATTGACTCTGTAGTCTCATACAGTGGTGTGTTAACTGGTAGGGTGAGCTGGTGCCAGCAGAAACGCGGACATTTCCGATTGATGGCAAAGCGACCCTCAGACAGGTGTAGGTTGGTGAACAGAACAGGGAGTCACTACTCTTAAATTGTCCAGCAGTGGCTGGATTAGAGGCAAAGCAGGCAACCACCCTGCAGCCACAGACCCATAAGAGCTCCTAAAGCAACAGGGGGCCTGCATTATTATGTATTCTTGTGGAATCTGTCTCTTTGAGAGACCCCTGTGTCAAAATCTAGTTCTAAAACATTTTAGATTATATTGTGCCAACGTGCACAATCCCACACAAATCATTTTACCATAAGTAAGTAAAGTTTATTTATAAAACACTTAGCACAGATAGAGTCACAAAGTGCTTCACAGGCCAAATCAATAAATACATTATAACAAATCAGTAATCACAAAAAGCACAATAAATCACAGCAACTCATAGTGTAACCCTTTCACCATAGGCTCGTAATGTGAAAAAAAAACACTTTGTGCAGCAATCACAGTGTTACACCCTTGGACTACATACTTGATAAAATGGTGAAAGAGACATCTCAGTGTATAATAAATCTGTCTAGGGTAGGTATGACTCTCGTTATGACTTTAGTAACTAATGAGAGGCTAGGGGAACAATCCTGATTTAATAACAAAAAAAACAATATTAACTTAATACTCAATATATATGAATTAACCCATCTAGTTTTACAGTATAATGAAAAACAACGCAAATATAGTATCTCTGTTCAACTTTATATTCACGGAATGCAAAATTCAATTCACATTAATACAGAGAAATCACAATACGAAAATAAAATAGTAAATAGAAAGACCCGGCCGTTTAGTTTTTAGTATTTTTGTTTTACCTGAGTGCACTCTTTGTTTTAGTTCGTTCTTTTAGCAAGCTTGCATCAAGTTTCGTTGGCGCGCTTAAAGTTGGAGCTCAGGAAGAAAAGAAAAGCGAGGCCACCAGTAGGCCTACCTCTGTAGACTGAGAACAGTTCCTACCACGTCCTCTCCCCAGACCCGTTTCAGTCCGCACAGAGGCGATGAGCAGCAGAACCTCCGTAGTAACACCTCCGCGTCGACCTCCGAAACCTCTCCCAACCACAGTCTCCGCTCCGGTCCATGCGGGCGTGCAGACGAAGGATGCGACCGTCGTCTCTCCGGCGATGGTGGCGGGTTAGCTACGCTGGCTAGCTGCTTCAATCCGACGAAACCACACTTGGCCAGCAGCAAACAGTGCCGACTCACACTCAGAGAGCAATAAGGAAAACAGTTCACAGTCCTATATATTTAAAATACACATTAAAACGCTAGGCTATACGTGTTGTCTCTCACTATGTGCTCAACTCTACTCTGCTGTACACCCTCGTGTTTTTTCTTTTTTTTTCTTCCTCTCCTTCTTCTTCGGTGATTACACCGAGGTCAACAGGAAATCAAACTCTCAGGTCATCTCTAAAGTAAATAATTAAGTTCTTTTTCTCTTTTACTAAACAAGCATTGACACATCATGAAAATATTATTACCTGCAAATAACTGTACAAATAGAATGATAATACTTATTGATTTCAATAAATGTAATGCACATTGACATAAACCAAAGAAAAGTTATGCATCTTATCAATAACCCACATATTTAAGAACAGAGAAAAATACAAAATAACTGATGTGAATCAGGTTATTACAATAGTAAAACACAAAAACATAAAATACATAGGAATACAGTCAACCATGTGGTTAAACAAACGCCTAGTCTATATCCACAACGTTCCACCTCTGGGATTGCTCTCATTCTGCCGGAAATTCCACCAGATTTCACTTTTTTCGGATGTCCAGAATTACAGTAATCCAAATGTGAGGAAACAAAGGCATGTATAATCATTTCTAACTCAGCATAGGATACAACACACCTGAGTTTTGCAATGTTTCTAAGGTGGAAAAAACAAGTGCATACAGAAATTTGGGGGGTTGTTGATGGATCAAGGATCAAGGAAACTTTATTATCTATGAGGGGCAATTTGATTTACAGCCAGCAGTACCACACACCAGACAAGCAATGTAAGAATCACAAAAACATGGAGACAGTAAAACAAACAAACAACAATAACAAATGGAGCATTACATAAACATCAACAAGTCGATGAATAGATAAATAAAACATAAAACTACCTTACTTTGTTTACAAGCCCAATGGTAGTTGGGATATATTCATTTTTGAGCCTATTGGTCCTGCAAGTAGGCAGATGGTATTTACAACCGGATGGAAGCAACTTTAATTATTTCATTAAAAAGAGGATGGCTTGGTTTAGACAGGACTGATTGGACCTTCTTAAGCACAAGTGTGGTCAGGTCATTCAGGGTTAGGCCTGCAATTTTACTGCATGCCTTAACTACACCCTGAGACTGAACTGTACCAACTGATAAAGAAAAGGTTAAGATTGGTTCAATTAAACAATAAATCATCTTAATAAAAGTGTTATCCACATAAAAGCATGATGTTTCTGATAAAAATGCATCCTCTGATGGGCTTTACTGCACACAACATCCACCTGGATTTCAAAAGTCGACTTATCATCAATAAGAGGCACAACATAGAGGCCCAACAGCAAATATTTCCTGCAGCCTCCCCAAACTGGTAATCTGGCCATAGGAATACATTTTTACAGGTTGCAGATGTTCACATTTTCTAATGGTTATAGGGCCCAAAAAGAGGAAAATAAAAGGCCATAATGTAGTATTTTCCACATCCAGACCTAATGAACCAAAGTACAGGTGTGAAAGAGATTGGCAGTTGTGTCCACTTGATCCACTGGACTGACCCTCTTCTCGAGTAATAAACTTACAACCCAAGACAGAAGAGTTATATAAATGTAGATGTGATTTCTTTATGAGTTGATAAGATAAGATGGTGCATCTTCTATGGGTGTGAGTACAGATAAAGTCTGGGGTTATCTGCCTCTGCCTAAGCCAGATTTGCTTCAGATCAGGTGATGCAGTACTCAGGTATAATAGCAATCACATAGATTCCAATCCTCTAAATTGTTTGTTACAATACCAAGAATAAACAGATCATAGAAGAAAAGATCAAGGAAACAGGCACTTTCAACCTGCACAAACAGAAGTTTATTGCATAGTCAGGTGTAAATCCTCTGCAATGCTGCTGCTCTGCCTGGCTGCCCTCTGCCTCATTGGCAACTCTTTCTGTGCTGCTGTCCCCCCGCGCGACACTACAGGATCTGGGTCCACCAGAAACAAGCTGCTGCTCATCTCTTTTGATGGTTTTCGCTGGGATTACGACCGGGACGTGGACACCCCTAACCTGGATAAGATGGCTCAGGACGGGGTGAAGGCACAATACGTCACCCCACCCTTTCTCACCATCACCAGCCCCACACACTTTACGCTGCTCACAGGTATTCTAAAAAAAAATCTCCAAAGATTAACCTTGTGGACAGTATTTCATTTAAATTAACTTTTTTTTTAACTGTTTTCTGTTAACTGTTTTTTTAACAAAAATGTTATGAAAGGGATATGGATAAACAACATCACCAGGCCAAAAACAATTGGTCAAATTGGTTTCAAAGTTATGATTCTGGGCCCGTATTTATCAAGCTTGAAGCTAAAGGGCCTTTTTAGTCCTAAGTGCTGAGAATTCATGAAATTAAAACTTAAGTATAAAAGCAAGTTATCAAATTTCTTAAAGCTAAGAATCACTCTTACAGTTTTTTTTTTTTTTAAGATTATTTTGGGGGCATTTTAGGCCTTTATTTATATAGGACAGTGAAGATATGAAAGGGGAGAGAGAGGGGGATCGACATGCAGTAAAGGGCCACAGGGCAGAGTCGAACCTGCGGCCGCTGCGTCAAGGAGTACACCTCTATATATGGATGCCTGCTCTACCAGGTGAGCTACCCAGGCGCCCACTCTCCCAGTTATTTAAGACAGCTCGAGAGGTCTCACAAGTGGTTAGGAGTTGCCAGTAGGGGCTTGTGATGGCAATGAGGCGACAGAGACGTGTGCAAATCTTTCAGGAGAGGAAGAATGTTTTTGAAATGTTTGACGACGAGCAGTTAATCAAACCGTATCATTTTGACAGAGCTGGCATAAAATATAAAATATAAAATCTAGGCTATATATAGGCAGGTCAGTTAACAGCACACCAGTTTAAAATTTGTAATTAAGACATGGTGGAAAATTATGGAGTTCTATTTCGTATAGGCTTTGCCCTCTAAGAGCTTTGGGTTTATCCCTCGCGCATGCGTAGTCGTGAAGATTTCTTTCACTCCCTTGTGCCCTGCACGGGCCTCTATTATGTCTGCAGTTACTGTATATCACAGCTGCGAGACCAAAGATCCGCTCTCTATTTTTCTTCAGCAACAAGCAGTTTGAAGACTTTGAAGAACAGCGGTGTCCTCAGCCAATAGCGGACATGTGCTCTTGGACAGTCCGATTGCCCCTGGTGCGTTGTTTGGACCGCACCTTGGACAGGCACGAGCTATAGGTAGTGGAGGAGAGGAGGAGAGAAACACACCTCCTCGGCCACAACAGCGGCACCAAGATGTCAGCTCATCTCCCCAATCCCCAGCTCCAGCTCCACCGTACCGCACTCCTCCCCCGCGGTGGTATCGCCCGCCAATCATCAAACCGACGCGGCCATAAGGCCCTGTGAGCAGCACACACCTAGTCCAATCCACCCCTGTGCCGACTCGCAAACAGCGGCGTCAGTGACAGGGCGCCGAGAACACATGTTTCACTCCAGCTGAGAGTTGGAAACATATCGGCGCTTTTACAGGCCACACAGTTTCTCCTAAAGAGCAGTTCCCTCTCAGTCAGTCCGTTTTTGTCCCTTCTGAGCATCTTGCAGCCACTGAGACACACGTTCCCCTCACACACACAGACAGGCTCGCCGCCACGTTCACATGCAGTAACGCACGCTGGGAGAACGATGGGTTTTACTCCCGTTATTTCCTCAAACAGGAGCAAACAGGAGGGATGAGACCAATGCTGGACCTGTCTTTGTTCAACCGGTGCATCCTGGAGCGACCATTCCACGTTTATGTATATGCGTCGCAGTCTGTGCGCCCGCCGATTGGTTCACTTCCATCGACCTGAGGGCACGTTCACATTCTGGTCATCCCCAAACACAGAAAATTCCTGTGCTTCTCCTTCCTGGGAGTTCAATAGACAACCAGCTCCCATTCGGCTACTCTCTGGCCCATCGTACGCCCTCCAAATGTATCAAGGGGTGGGATCAGGGTTCTGTTACATGACCTAATCCTTATAACACCCTCCCAGGAGATAGCTAGTTGCACTCCACACAGGGGAGGCTGTGCAGCATCTACAAACACTGAATTCGCCATAAACTGGCAAAAGGGTTCGCCAATCCCCTCATAGTCGGTAGTTTATCTGGTGTGGACATAAACTCTGCCACTATAAAAACCAGGCTGGATGCATTAAACTCTGCTGCTGTGGTCACACTGACACCTGCTCTTAATCAGAGCAGCGTACACTCCAGGGTTACTAAACCGCACGGCAGACCTGATGTCGCGGGAGTCCCTCTCACAACAAGTGGGAATTAAATCCCACTCTCGTTCAGGTGCTGTGGAATAGGTTGGGAGGATGAAAGTGGATCTGTTCGCCTCACGAGAGAATGCACAGCGCGCACTGTGGTTCTCTATGAAGGAGCGAGACTGGTCTCACTTTTCCCCCTGTCCCCCTGACTCCTCGTCTCCTGGCTCTCATTCAGGAAGAGAGCCTGGCGGCCATTCTAGTGGCACTAGAACACAAGCGTGGCTGTTGCCCTGGCCGCTGAACAGGAGCACTTGGAGAGGTTAGGGTGTCTCGTTGCGCTACTTAGGCAACAGCTCCACCCTGTGGTTAAATTGATCTGTAACAGCAGAGTGCACTGTGTGAGCCAATATGCTGTTTGTGAATACACAGATCTAAAGTCACAGAATGACTAGCAGTCTTATTCATCTAGCGTGTTACGCTTGACGGTGGTCCGCTTCCCAGCGCTGGTGTGTGGAGACAGGCTCGGACACCACCTTGTGTCCTCTGCCTCTCGTGTTAACCTACCCTCAGACACTGCTGGATAATGATTTGGCTAAGTTTTTAAAGTGTATGTTGCGGCCTTTTTCGACTGTGGAGAAGGGATCAGACGACAGAAACCTGGGGAACCTCGAGGGTTCTCCTTTTACGCCTCTGGCACAAATCTCTCTCAGAATGTTGTTCCTGACAACAGCGCTCCTCATAGCCTTGACGTCGGCTAGGAGAGTGAATGACTTATGCGCGCTGTCGGTCTCACTGTCCTACTTTTCTATTAGAGAGGACAGGAGCACGGCTACTTTACAGCCAAATCCTTCATTCATGCCGAAAGTCAAAACGAACTATTTGCAGCTGAGAATTTTTTACCTTGAGGGTTTTTTCCTTCCGCTTCATAACAAAGAAGAGGAATAAGCGTCTCACCGAGTCAGCCCAGTGCGTGCGTTGTCTCAGTATGTTTTACGCACTGCAGTCATCAGGCGGAGTAGCTATTCGTTCACTATATAACACTATTGCGGCTCTTTCGAAACACCGGCTGTGTGAGGTTACCACCCACGCTTTTAGTGTAAAGGGAGTGGCATCAGGGCACACTCCACGAGAGCGTTATCAGCACCCACGGCCCTCCTCAGAGGTAGGACAGTGGCTGGCATCTGCTCAACAGCGTCTTGGGCATCTCCGTGCCTTTTATCATGTGCTTTCAAAATCAAATATTTTTGTGATGCAAAAAGAGAAACTTGGTTTTTGATTGCAGTGAGAGAAATATGCTCTCAAACCTTTTTTTTGTTCTTGGAGTTGTAAAGAAACAAAAATAACTCCATAGAAAACATGTTTATCTTTAATTTCCAATGTGTATATCATAATGTATTCTCTTGAAAATTCTTTATTGTCAAATGTGTGTTGAATGTAAACACCTCTTAGTAATTTTACCATTCAAAGAGAATTTATCTGAGAATATTCTTAAATAAGGAAATCTATTCAGTGATTGGTCCATGCCTATGACGTCATCCCAAATCCTGTTTGTGGCACAGCAAAGTATCACGAATCATCACTATGACTGAGACTTAAGATATAGTCCTACACTTCACTTAAATTACGACTGAGATGTTTGGTAACAAATTTTTAAGCGCAGCTTTGAGCCAAGAATTTTTTTACTCTCAAGTCAATTCTTAGCAGTGTTTTTGTGAGTAATTCTCAGAGGCTTGATAAATTCGGGCCCAGATCATCAACAAACTGCATGCATGCAGCCTCTGTATACAACTTCAATTAGACATAAAGAGGAGATAGAAGAAAGATATTGGTAAATAATTAGTTTTTTGTTTAGAATACAGTGCAGCACTGCACACTGCATGTGCAGCCTACACTTTATCGACAGAAAATGTAAGTTAAACAGATGTTACAGTGGCAGGCAGACTTGGGCAAGTACAACCCAAAAACAACCCACAAATGATCACTTATCACTAAAAAGATGCAGCCAAATAAAAGGATGACCACTTTAAATGCAAGATTCTATGTTGTGGCAGACCACATTCTAGTATTAAGGATATTCTAATGTATAAGACGATTCATAAGAAGAGGTTTTTTTTTCATCTTAATGAACATTTATTTTTAATTTTTATTTCCAATCAGTGCTAAACATCCCATGTTCTATATTTTGTTAGATAAATCTTAGTCTAAATCCTTCGCGGTCCACTTCCAGGATTGCTGCAGGAAATTCCGCCGGATGCATGAATTTTCGCCGATGTCCGTTTCCTTCCACTTTCTTTGTGTTGGAATTTTTAATTTGGTGGATTTCTGATGACTATGGTTAACTGCTCCTCAGATCTCTGCAGGGTAAATCCAGACAGCTAGCTAGACTATCTGTCCAATCGGAGTTTTCTCTTGCAAGACTATTTTACAGCAGCTCTGTGTGGAGTTTAGCACCGCCCATGATGATTCTGATTGGTTTAAAGAAATGCCATTAAACCAGAGCATGTTTTCCTCCCATCCCCGAATGCTATGTGGAGTTGCCAGACCCTCCTTCAGTGTGCTTTGGAGGAGGGTCTGGCAAAGCGAGACTAGATAAATCTGAACTATGACAACAAACACTTTTTTTACTGACATTTTTTAAAAAACTACTCCAAAAGAAGAGCAATTTGATGTGGAAAAAGAAGACACTCTCTCTCACTTTCTTTTTACACATTACTCAGAGGCCCGAAAGACACACACATGCACAAACAAGACCTATACTTGTGTATTAATGGAGAGATGTCAGAGCGAGGGGGCTGGTGCCTTGCTCAAGGGCACCTCAGCAGTGCCCAGGAGGCCAACTGGCACCTCTCCAGCTACCAGTCCACACTCCGTACTTGGTCTATACGGGGAGTTGAACCAACAACCCTCTGATCTTATGTTTGTCGAGATTTTCCGGTCTGGATCAAAGTGGTGGATTGACTATTATATAACATATATAACAAATGTTGCCTCCCCTTGAGCCACTTCACAGTGGCTAAAAGTAATGAAGGCTGAACATATGCACATTAACAAATTCAAAAGTGTACAAACAAAGGAGAAGTGTTTTTGAAAGGCTAATATTATATATTATGAAACCCTATATTATTTCGTATCATCATACAAACTGTAATCTAATTGTTGTCTCCCATTGTGCAATCTGTTCTCTTCTGCAGGGCTTGTTCTTCTCTTACATTTTTTATATTTCCTCTTTACATCAGGACGTTACATCGAGAATCACGGAGTAGTCCACAACATGTGGTTCAACACTACCACTCAGGAGAAGAAGCAGTACTACATGACTCAGTTTGTTGATGCCTACTGGGACAATGGCAGTTTACCCATCTGGATAACAGCACAGAGACAGGTTATCTAGATCCATTTATCTTTACTTACCTTTTTTTCACCTGCCTATCTCAAAGATTTTCTGTATTTCTGGTTGTTATATGTATCTATGAAATATGCATGTATCATCCTTTGAGCAACAGTTTTTTGAGGAGCTCCTTTCTCTAAATAATTGTATTTTATATTGTTCCAGGGTCTAAAAGCAGGTTCTCTGCATTTCCCTGGCACAGCAGCCACCTACAAAGGAGAGACAGTGAGGGTTAGGGAAGTGGAACCTCGTTTCTATGATTATTCTAACGAGACAGATTGGAGGCTAAACATCGATAAGGTGATTGGAGAGTGGTTCCACCAACAGAACCTGGACTTTGTCTCCTTGTACTTCGGAGAACCAGATTTGGCTGGGCACAAATATGGACCAGATTCGGCAGAACGCCGTGAGATGGTACAGCAAGTGGACCGTACTGTGGGGTACATCCGGGACAAGATCCAAGAGCATGGCCTTACTGACCGGCTCAACATTATCCTCACTGCCGACCACGGGATGACTACAGTTCTACGAGATGGACTAGTTGAGGAGATCATCCTCTCTAAGATCCCTGGCTTCAGCTTTAAGGATATCCAGTTTCATCTGGTGGACTATGGTCCTGCTGGGATGCTGCTTCCTAAAGAGGGGATGCTGGAGAAGGTGTACCAGGCTCTGAAAGGAAGCCACCCTCATCTGCATGTGTATAAAAAGAAGGAAATGCCATCTAGACTGCACTACAGTAACCATCCTCGACTCCTGCCCATCATCCTCTTCGCTGATCCTGGATATGTAATCAATGGGGTAAGACAATGCACGTCAGTCATTAAATGTAGCCTACTCAGGGCATAACAAACCTGAAGCTGAGAACCATATTGCATTCATAGTTGGAAACATCATGGTGTCCACTCTAATACTAAACCTTTGTAGAAATTCTGTATTGAAACCCAGGGAAAGAACTTGTAGCCCTTTTCAGCTTAATTGTTTCCACCAGATGGCGCTGTGGAGCAGTGCACGACATGATCAATAATTCAATGTAACTAATAATATATAACTTATATGTACATTTTTTATAACTAACATTGTTGCTCGTTTCATTACATATAACAAAGGTAGCACTGTCCAATAAGTTCCAAATATCTTCCTATGGGCAATCTACCTAAGGTCAGTAGTCTGCTACATCTAGCAATGTCCATTTGGTGAGCATGGGGCCGGGCTGGGAGTTTAGGAGCTGGACAGCCCTGGGGACAAAGGTCACCTTCCTCCTCTGGGTCTTACAGCCTTGACAGCGGAGTCTGCGCCTTGAGGGTAGCCACTCAAACATCGAAAACATGACATGTGATGGATCCTACAGGCAGTCTTCAAGGTCTGCTGTTCGCATAGGGTGGACAGAGCTCTCAGGGGGTGTCCAATAATTCTGGAACAGACTTTAACAGTTTGATGTAAGCAGTTCCTGTTTTGAAGACTAATGGAATAAAACCAACAAGTGAAGGAAAAGGTTATCACACTTTCAATAAATGAGTAGTAGAATGTGGTTAGGATGTCCTTGCTTACATCAAATGATCTTAGTTTCCTGAGCAGGTACTGCCGCTCATGTGTTGGACGAAAACTTCAGCTGGTTGTCAAAAACAGTCCCGAGGTATTTATACTCCTCTACATCCTCTACTAGCTTTCCCTGGATGGTGGTAGTGACTGCCTCAGCCAACTGCCTCTGCTTGGGGGAGAAGGTCACTATCATCTCCTTGGTTTTATCCACATTCAGCTCTAGACAGGACATTTCACACCACTTCACAAACTCTTGCAAAGCTGAGCTGTGGTCATGGAGGGAGCCTGAAAGCAGAGACAGGACGACTGTGTCATCAGCAAATTTTAACATGTGACAGTTTGGCTTAGTACACCTGCAGTAAAGGTTAGATTCTCTGCCCGAGCCTGAGCCCGACCCGACCCACGGGCCGAGCCGGGCCGACATTTCCCGCCACTATCCTCAGGCCGGGCCCTTGATCAAGCATTTGTGTTTTTTTAAACATTACTTTATTAGCCTAATCGGATGAGGAGAAAGCTATGCCATAATCATGTGCAGCATCTCCTCCACTCGCATGCATCACACCGGGCCTGCTGGGCTGTATGGTGGAGCATCACACCAGGCCTGCTGGGCTGTATGGTGGAGCATCACACGGTGGAGCATCACACCAGGCCTGCTGGGCTGTATGGTGGAGCATCACACGGTGGAGCATCACACCAGGCCTGCTGGGCTGTATGGTGGAGCATCACACCAGGCCTGCTGGGCTGTATGGTGGAGCATCACACCAGGCCTGCTGGGCTGTATGGTGGAGCATCACACGGTGGAGCATCACACCAGGCCTGCTGGGCTGTATGGTGGAGCATCACACCAGGCCTGCTGGACTGTATGGTGGAGCATCACACGGTGGAGCATCACACCAGGCCTGCTGGGCTGTATGGTGGAGCATCACACCAGGCCTGCTGTGTGCTGTATGATGGAGCATCACATCAGGCCTGCTGTGTGCTGTATGGTGGAGCATCACACCAGGCCTGCTGGGCTGTATGGTGGCGCATCACACCAGGCCTGCTGGGCTGTATGGTGGCGCATCACACCGGGCCTGCTGGGCTGTATGGTGGAGCATCACACCAGGCCTGCTGGGCTGTATGGTGGAGCATCACACCGGGCCTGCTGTGTGCTGTATGGTGGAGCATCACACCGGGCCTGCTGGGCTGTATGGTGGAGCATCACACCAGGCCTGCTGGGCTGTATGGTGGAGCATCACACCAGGCCTGCTGGGCTGTATGGTGGAGCATCACACCGGGCCTGCTGGGCTGTATGGTGGAGCATCACACCGGGCCTGCTGGGCTGTATGGTGGAGCATCACACCGGGCCGGCTGGGCTGTATGGTGTAGATTAAGTGCAACATGGAGTTTGAAGATGTAAAGAAAAAAAGAAAAACAGGAGAATTAGCCTACCTTTGAACAAGTTTGGAGGGAAAGTTGGAGGTATGGAACCATTTTAAACAAGTCGTGGGCAGTGACAACATATGTGTTGGTTTTGTCGAGTGCATTAAGTGTGGCACGCTGCTCGCCTATGACAGCAAAAAAACGGGTCTAACAACTCGGAATTGTAGTTGAGAACATCAGTTATAACGGCCCATGTATTAAAAAAAATGTCAGGTTTAAATCGGGCTCGGGCTCATAATTACAGTTAATGTGCACAGGCTCGGGTAGGGTCAGGCTTGATTTTTTGGGCCGATCTAAGGTCTAACCTGCAGTCGTCTGTGTAGAGAATGTAGAGGAGGGAAGAAAGGACACACCCTTTTGGCGAACCTGTTGATGTGATCCGGACATCTGAAAAGGTGTCGTTAACCAGTACCCTCTGTGTCCTGTTGGTCAGAAAGTCTATAATCCACAAGGTAAGCTGATGATCCAAATGAAAGCGGGTGATGAGCTTCTCTGCCAGGATATGTGGCTGCATGGTGTTAAATGCCGACGAAAAGTCAGCAAACAGAAGTCTGGCTGTGGAGTTGGGGGTTTCCAGATGTTTGTGGATATTGTCTAGGATGAAAATGTTAGCAACGTCGACCCCCCTGCCCACCCAATATGCAAATTGGAGTGAATCCATCATTGGATCTGTTACCTTGGTGATATAGTCCTTTATGACTCTTTCCATGGCCTTCATTACCAGAGAGGTTAGGGCCACAGGCCTGAGGTCGTTAAGGTCGTTAAGAAGGTGGTACCCTTCTTGGGTATGGGAATCCCCGTAGAGTGTTTCCACAGCTGGGGGACTGAAACAGGGTACACCCCCCAATTGCTCAGCACAGTGCCTAAGGGTCCGCCCACAGATGTTGCCTAGGCCTGGCGCCTTATTCACTTTGGTCCTCTTGAGGGCGCTGACCACTTCTCCAGTGTCGATAGTGATGTCACAGTCATCACGTTCGCATGAGGAAATTAACCTGTTGAGATCAGAGCTGTTATCTCTCTCGAATCTGGTGAATAAGATGTTCAGGTCATTGGGTAGTGAGGTCGGGCTGCAGCCTGCAACCTGGATGGGCTTGTGACTGCCAGGACTGAAGTTAACTGCTGCCATACTTTTAAGGCCCTGCCATGCAGTGCGGAGGTTGCACAGGTGGCAAATGTTTTCTCCACCTTGTTTTTGTATCTCAGTTGGGCCTTTTTTATGGCACGCTTGACCTCTCTATTGACCTCTTTCTTTTCCAACTCAGAGCCGGTGAACAAGACCGTCTTTTTTTTTGTTCAAAATCTCCTGTAGGTCCTTGGTCACCCAGGGTTTGTTGTTAAGGAATATTGTGACCCTCTTAGTAGGTATAATATTGTCCACACAGAAAGAGATATAAGATGATACTGTATCCACTTGCTCATTTAAGTCACTAGAAGAGGATGTCAGTATGGACCAGTCGGTGGTCTCAAAGCATCCTTGCAGCTCCTTGATGCTGTCGGCAGTCCACTGCTTGATGTCCCTCCTTATTTTCTCTGACCTCTTCACAACTGGTAGGTATGCTGGGGCTAGTAGAATGCCAAAGTGGTCATCAGAGCCAAGAGGGGGCAGGGGGACGGCTTTATATGCTAATGGAGCATTTGTCCAGTGTCTTTCCTGAACTGGTGGGACAGTTGATATATTGGTAAAAAACCTTTAAGAGATCTGTCCACTGAGCAGTGATTAAAATCACCTAAAATTAATTTAGGGGCGTCTGGGGATATAAGTTCAAGTGTATCTAGCGTTTTTCTAATACAGTCAATGGCTGAGGACTCTTTAGCTGTGGGATGATTTATGTGGTATGGGCATTGCTAGCCAGCTACTAGCTAGCACAACTGTCAGTTATGTTCGTTTGTTAGCTACTACTTATAGCGAGCTAAATACAGCGAAGCAATACGAATCCAGTTGACAATTTATTAAAAGTTAAATTTAGTACATTGTAACCGCTTTACTTTAAAATGTGCAGTTGTGATTTCATGTACAAGGTGCGTTTGTGTTTGGATTCATTGAGCATGTAGGTTTGTGTGTAGTTTTAATGATGAGTCGGATGCTGCCCATACAGAGTTTATTGTGCCCCACCAGGCTTTCCATGCGCGAGAGGTCACTGCTATTCCATATCATTTTCTTGTTTTTTCTCCATACATAGATTTTCCCTGTGCAGTTCCACAAAGGAGAGCATGGCTTTGACAATCAAGTGATGGACATGAAGCCTTTCTTCAGAGTGGTGGGGCCTGATTTCCAGAAAAACCTGGTGTGCGGGCCCTTTGACACGGTTAATGTGTACCCACTGATGTGCCATCTACTAGGGATAAACCCAGAGATCAATGATGGACATTTGGACAATACCAAACACATGCTGGTCCCCAAGAAAAACACAGAAGGTAAGAGTCAATGTCAATTACTTGTTGGCTTATCTCGCATAAATTCTGCAGATATACGTGATATGATTCATAACAATTATAGCAGCTGGCATGACCGTGGCACTTATAGTAACAATAAAGATAATAGAACTATGACTATAAATAATAGTTGTAGCAGTGCAGGGTGTCGAGCAGGACCATAGCAGCAGCTGCCAGTGCAGGGCGGGATAGGGGGGTGTCAAGCAGGACCACAGCAGCTGCTTCCAACAGCGAACCACCTGAACCACCAAATCTGCGAGGCGAGAAAGCATAAGGTCTCCAGAGCTAGGTTAGTAACATGCATTAAAAGGGAAGAAGTGGCAGGAGCGCTTCTGGTATCCCTTTAACCACCGGTGCTCATGGAAGGGAATGCAATTCACAAAAAGGAAGAAGAATTATGACCAAAAAGTCATAAAAAGTCCAGGCACTCAAGGTTGGTTACAAAAAGTGATAAAAGGCCTTTAATAAATAGGGCAAGACATTAAAAATACACCAACACGTACACGCGTTGGTGTATTTTTAATGTATTGACCTAGTAGCTATACACCCTTCCCTGCCGGTCTAGGCGAACGCTGCAACTCCTCACTCCCTAACTATAAGCTTTATCAAAGAGGAGAGTTTTAAGTTTACTCTTAAATATGGTGACATTGTCTGCCTACCAAACCCAGACTGGGAGCTGTGGACCCATTCTACTTTTAGAGACTCTAGGAACCACAAGTAACTCTGCATTCTGGGAGCGTAGTGCTCTAGTGGGACAATAAGGTACTATGAGCTCTTTAAATATGATGGTGCCTGACCATCAAGATCTTTGTAGGTCAGGAGAAGGATTTTAAATTCAATCCTGGATTTTACAGAAAACCAATGCAGGGAAGCTAATACAGGAGAAATATGATCTCTTTTCTTAGTTCTTGTCAGAACACGTGCTGCAGCATTCTGGATCAGCTGGAGAGTCTTAAGGACTTATTTGAGCATCCTGATAATAAGGAATTACAGTAGTCCAGCCTTGAAGTAACAAATGCATGGACTAGTTTTTCAGCATCATTTTAAGACAGGATGTGCCTAATTTAATTTTGGCAGGATATGTTGAGGGATTTGGGGCCAATGATGAGGATTTCAGATTTGTCAATATTGAGTTTGAGGAAGTTAGCTTGCATCCAGGTTTTTATATCCATGAGGCAGTCTGTGAGTTTGGAGTGATCGGTAATGGATTTGGAGATGTAGAGATGGGTGTCGCCTACATAAAAGTGGAAATGGAGGCTTTGTTGGCATATGATATGACCAAGGGGAAACATGTAGCGGATGAAGAGGAGGGGACTGAGCGCCAATCCTTGTGGGACACTTTGAGAGACTGGGGCTGTGTTAGAGTTGGGGTGAATGATGGAGTGAATGATGGAGTGAATGGTTGTGACGGATGATGACAGAGCAGGGCTAGTCAAAAATGTGTTGGTTAAAATAGCGGAGGTTAAAATAGAAAGTGTCTGATTCAAAAACAGAAAGGGGATCCAAAAATTCGACTGGGAAGCCGCAGCTAGAGCATTGTCACCTCCGTGTTTCTGTTTGTACTCTAGATATCACTTTTATTTTACTGTTTAACTATTGCTTTAATATAGAGTGGCATGCGATAAGCTATACTGTGGTTTGTAAAAACAAGTACATAAACAATCATAAACGCCTTTTATCTGTTGTCCAATGAAAAACCTTTCACGCCATGCAAGCTCAGTTTAAATGATTGCAGTTGCTTATCACTCAGCATGCCTTGCCTTATCCAGCCAATGTGTGAAAATTGTGGCCAGTCTGGTAGTGTCTAGTGAAATCCTAGATATTTAAATGTTTATCTGTAATTTGATGTAGTACCCAGTATATCACATGACATGGTTAAGATACGTTTAAGTCAATAATTGAGGTCTGGTGTAATGTGGTGTAGTGAAATGGTGTCATTTCATTACTCACTCAGACCAATGATGTAACTTTATCACTCACTCAGTAAATCAGGGACAGACTTTTGTGTTTATAAGGCTGGCCAAAAAAAACAGAAATAGGCTAAACCTGTCTTTTAGCAAAAAAAGCTAGAAATCAAGGCAGTGCTAAATTGTTGAGAGTGCAACATTTTTGTTAATGAATACTATCTACTTTAGGGAAGGAATTGGCTTAGGAGCACTGTTCGAATTACGGGGGGTATTGGGGGGGTCCGACCCCCCTAGATGAGACTTGGACCCTACCAAAAGGGATGGAAATAATAGTTTGGGGGGTACTGAAAATATAATGTTAGCCTATCCAAAATTGTATGTATTTAAATGCAGTATTACCATTACATAACAACAATTCAGGAAATAATCCAATGAAATACAATTTTCAAACCCTCACTCCCCATTTGGCTGTACCATTTATCTGGTACGTTCAGACTGTGTTCTTTGTATGGTTCTTTGATATCACTTCACGCGCTGGTGTGTCAGTGTAATTTAGGCTACGTTTACACGTGGCCGGCTATTTTCATAAACGGACATTTCACCCTCTCCGTTTTCAAAAATAACATTGTGCACACCTTTCAGTTTTCAGAAAAGTGTTTGTATACACAAACCTGTGTATCTATGCCGCCAAGAGCATGCCAAACCTGTAGGTGGCAGTGTAACGAGAAGCTCAAGCCCACGTTAGCCAATCAGAATCCCCAAAATAGCAACAACAGCAACAAATCACTTTGTCTTTCTCTTTTGCACAAAGATGGCGCCAGGATCATCATTCGTATGGACTGACAGGAGGTAGAGCTCCTGTTAAATGTAACTTTAGATTACAAAACACAAAATTACAGGAGATCATCGACTGGGAGACGTGCCATACTGTAACACTGGCTGCCTAAACCTCCGTTTGTCTCAGTTTACATGCAAACGTGCAAACAAAGTTTTCCAAAATCTCCACTCTGGCCAGAGTTTTTTAGAAAGAATCGTTTTCAGAGGCGAATTCTCCGTTTGCATGTAAATGAAGGGCACAAATGAAGGGAAATGTCTCCATTTTTCAAAATAACCATGTACGTGTAAACAGGGTGTAAGAGTACTGAATCAACTTTAATCTCTAAGCCTATGGTTTTGACTGCCATGTACATCATCATGCGTTGTGCTTTGTGGTAAATGTTATGACCAGCTCATCATCTGAACAGGTTTTCAGAACTGTCTTAATTTGGTTGTTCATAGTGTTTCTCTCATCTATAATGAAGTCATAGTCTAGCTAGCTAGCTAGCTAGCTAAAAGTTCACGCAGCTCCTGAAGCTAGAAATACTGACGAACTAAAACAAATGCACAGCTGCAAATTAGAGCTTAGATCTGGCCCAAAAAATCAAGCCCGACCCTACCCGAGCCCGTGCACGTTGCGTCCGAGCACGGCCCGGCCCGACACATTAACTGTAATTATGAGCCCAAGCCCGATTTAAACCTGACAATTTTTTAATACGTGGGCCGTTATAACTGACGTTCTCAACTACAATTCAGAGTTGTTTGAACTACAGAAATCTGTTTAGAATTATCTTAATAAATACAGGTAATGCAACAAGGACGAAACATGTAAACTGCTGTTTGTTTATTCAGAATGGAATGGATCGCAAATGGATCCGAATGAAGAAACGTAAAAAACAACTTTATAGCCTATAGCTGCTCCCTCAGCCGAATAGTGAGGGTAACAGATCAAGGCAGCAACATAATCAAAGACCTGGAACCATATAGGAGACTTTCTTGACTCCATCACCTATTTAATACTGTCCTTCGCCACGGTCTCATCACCTAATTAATACTGTCCTTCGCCACGGTCTCATCACCTAATTAATACTGTCCTTCACCACGGTCTCCATCACCTAATTAATACTGTCCTTCACCACGGTCTGCATGCTGACGCGCTGGCCGACAACAGTGCTGCAGACGGGGGAGACACGATGTAGCCCAGTTTACCTCACACTCAAGTCAGTGCAGGACATACTACGGGAGAAGCTGGAGAGGCATAGCTTTCTCCCCACCAAATAAGGCTAATAAAGTAATGATTAAAAAAACACAAATGCTTGATCAAGGGTCCGGCCCGGCCCGAGGATAGTGGCGGAAAATGTTGGGGCTCGGGCTCGGGCAGAGAATCTAAACTCTACTGCAAATGCCTGATATACGAATGGGTTTACAAGCGGTGGCCATACATTTGTCTAATATTTCACTGCCTTTGTAACATAGTGATAGCCAACCATTGAAAAACATTGAGTAGCAAGATCGCTATGGTTTAACCGGAGGTCTCCCTTCCACTCAGCTACGACCATCGCTGCTGCTTAGCTTACAAACATTAGGCCTACAATCACACGCCGTAGCAGGAGTTCCATGGATATACTGACACGGGGAGAGGTTTAATGAGGCGATTTATCATTTTGTGCAATTTCATTCTTAATGTCTTAGCAAGAGGGAATCTGCACTAATATTCAGGGAATTTCGCATATAGATTAGTGGTTCTCATGTGTCATGCCTATATAAAATGGAGAGTGACGTCACCAGCGAAATAGCTGTTAGAAGCTCACAGTATAATTCGAACACTGCTTAGGAGTGTCATGCTAATTGTGTAGCGTGTATTATAATATTACAAGTTATATTAGTTAGAACAAAGGTAGTTCAGTCAGAGACAGTAAGGTCAAGGAACTGACCATTTATTGTAATTAGTGATACAGGTAGATTTGGTGGGCAAAGTTTTGTTCTTTGAAAGAGCGCTCAAGGAATTTGAGCAGCAACTAAGATTCCCCGCCATAACAAACAGAGAACTAGCTATTATGTAACACAGTGCTTTGTTTTAAAACGGGAGAGTTTCATGAGCACCACAGCCACAGAAGTGCTGCAACAGTCACTTAACACTATCTATGAGAAAAATAAATGGGACTTCTTCTTCTTCTAGAACCAGGGGTGCCCTGAAATAGCTCCTACCACCTAACAACTCTTTAATAAGCTATAAGCACCACATGCCAATTTTTTTTTAACAATGTTTTTATTGATGATAGCCATATGATGGACTTTTGACTTGACCTGACAGAAAACCACACTGTAGTCATCACTACTCTTAGATGGAGATAGGAGATAGAGTGGCCATATACTGTACAACACAAGATAAAGTTAAAGTAAATAACTTTGTCTAGATAAGAGATCCAGTCTGCATGATAGCCATTATCTGACCATGATCATTAACTCATCTTGTATCACAGTATCCAGGCTGTCCTCGTTGACTCTTTGTACATATAGCTACGAAAAGTAATGCATTCTAATTCTTATGTATTCCACTTATCTATTACTATAAGTCCCACATTCACGTTTGCTGTAAGGCAGCACCCTCTACTGTCCATAGTAACTATGACCAGAGCACCTGGTACAAAAGTGCAGAAATCCGCATACAGAAGAGGTTAGGGTGGTGGATGGGTCCCAAAACATAGAACTTTCACCTGAGGCATTGGCCTTCGTGTCCCGGAAGTACTTACAGGGAGAACACAGGATTTTAGACCCGAATGTAGTAATTAAGGCAACCGGTGTTCTGGAAGTACTTATTTTAACCCAAACTACAAACTTTTTCTAATCTGTACCAGTCCTTTTGGTGCCTAAACTTAACATGTAACAGTGACCGGTTTCCATTCCACAGCGTTAAATAGAATGTCATATTTCGTAAGATATCATACGAATTGTTCTGCATTAGTTTTTGTACGATATCGTACAAACCCATTGACGAAAATAGGTATAAGTATATAATAATAATTTTTATTTATTTAGCATTTTGCAAGCATTAAGCACAATTAAAATTGAGCATGTGTCTAATCTTGTAGAAGATTTTTAATTGATAAAAACAAGCTTGGATGATATTTCTAGTATGCTGCATAAATGATAAGTGGCTATCAAAGGTTGCCCCAAGGTTCTTTGCCACAGACTTAAAATTGGCGGGAAGTGAACTGAGAGAGGACTGTATTAAATTGAATTTACATTTATTTGCTTTTTTTGAACAATGTTGCTAAAGCATTATAGTTTGTGATGTTCTGAACCAAAAATCAAAGCCTCTGTTAAGTTAGCTGCCATAAAATGTAGTGTTGTGTGGTGCTATTTTTCTTCTGTTTATAAAAATATGGCAAGATGCACCATTTGTGATTAAAAAGTGGCAGTAACCTGTTTAATCATCATTAAACAACATACCTAAGAAGATTAAGAAATCTTAAAGAAAGTGCAAATGTGCATGTTTTTTTGTTGGTATTTTATTTTATTCATACTTATGTTTATTTATTGTATTATTATTTAATCAGTATTCTCTATAATAATGTACTATTGTTTAACATACACATTTTTATTTAAGTGTACTCATATTTGCTTGTGTAATAAATTTGTTTTAAATGGCCAGAATGTGATCTTTTTTTCCAAAAGACCTATATTTGAAAAATAAATCACAAACCCATTTAAGAAGTTATCACTATCAGAATCGATATTGGTATCAATGAAATTGTAACAAAAAGTATCGGTATCATATCGAATTGAAAACGTTTGGTATCGCCCATCCCTAGTAGGAGAACCATTCCAGTGCAACTTTAGTGATCCCTGTCCATTTCCTCAGTCACTCAATAAGAATGTTATGCTATAAGCATGTCGGAGATATTTTTACATCCTGAAACAAATCCATGAATCCAATCTCAGGTAGAGCCCCTCAGGCGGCCAAGCAGGACGGCGAGGACTCCGAGGCGGCCGTCGACAAAGGTAAAACCCCTCTGGAGGGCGGCGGCGAAGGCCAATCCCCTCAGGAGGCCGTCCGCGAAGGCGAAACCCTTCTGGAGGCCGTCCGCGAAGGCGAAACCCATCAGAAGGCCGGCAGCGAAGGCGAATCCCTTCTGAAGGCCGGCGGCGAAGGCGAATCTCCTCTGAAGATCGCCGCAAAGGCGTATCCCCTCTGAAGGCCGGCTGCGAAGGCGAATCCCTTCTGGAGGCCGGCAGCGAAGGCGAATCCCTTCTGGAGGCCGACAGTGAAGGCGAATCCCCTCTGGTGGCCAGGCAGGCTCAGCAGATGAAGGGGCAGCTGGGCTGAAGACAGACGACGGGTCAGCTGGGCTGGAGACAGGCGACGGGTCAGCTGAGCCAGTGTCTGCCAACAAGGTAACAGGATCAGTAACAGACAACAAGGCAACAGGGTCAGGAGTCGGCAACTCCGCCGACAGGGTAACTGGAGCATTAGTCGGCCGGACCACCGACAAAATACGGGGGGCAGAAGTCGGCCGGACCGCCGACAAAACACGGGGGGCATGA
Organism: Sander lucioperca; assembly: GCF_008315115.2. Classification (NCBI taxonomy): domain Eukaryota; kingdom Metazoa; phylum Chordata; class Actinopteri; order Perciformes; family Percidae; genus Sander; species Sander lucioperca. The sequence continues at coordinate 28,851,532 of NC_050194.1, read as the reverse complement.
GTCGGTCGAACCACCGACAAAATACGGGGGGCAGGAGTCAGTCGGACTGACAACAAAGGTAAAGTCTCTGGGGGACAGGACAAAGGCAAAGTCTCTGGGGGGCAGGACAAAGGCAAAGTCTCTGGGGGGCAGGACAAAGGCAAAGTCTCTGGGGGGCCAGTCAACGTAGACTCTGGGAGGTCAGTCGATGTAGACTCTGGGAGGTCAGTCGACGTAGACTCTGGACGACTGGAAGACTCTTGAAGAGCTGTCATCGGAGACTCTTGACGGCTGGACGTCAGCTGAGACTCTGGACGGCTGGACGTCAGCTGAGACTCTGGACGGCTGGACGTCAGCGCCGGTTCTGGGCGAATGGACGTCAGCGGCGGTTCTGGAAGGCTGCATGTCATTGGAGGTTCTGGAAAGCTGCACGTCAGCCCAGGGTCAGGAGAGCTGCACGTCAGCCCAGGGTCAGGAGAGCTGCACGCCAGCCCGGGAACAGAAGGGTTGCACGTCAGCTCGGGAACAGAAGGGTTGCACGTCAGCTCAGGCTCAGGAACACAGGTCAGCTCAGGCTCAGGAACACAGGTCAGCTCAGGCTCAGGAACACAGGTCAGCTCAGGCTCTGGCTCGCTGGACAGCACAGGCTCGAGGCCGCTGGACAGCGAGGACTCTGGGCGGAAGAGAGGGTGAAGCAGGGCATGGCGTTGGGAGCTATGTTGTCTTCTACCCCGTCTCCGGCCTCCACGGTTCCCAGGGAATATGGCTAGGCGAGTTCCCTCAAAGGATTGCTTGCAGTTGAGGGTGCCCGCAGAGTGGGTTGCCGTAGAGCCGATAGTAAAGCTTTCAGGGGAGCTGCTAGTAGGCGAACTGGACTGTTGTCTTCCAGCTTGAAGGCTGGCAGCTTTGGCCTCCTCAGTCCTTTTAACAGACATGGCAAAATATTGAAGCAAAGTCATATGAGTTTCTGGCTCTCCTCCAGGTAGAGAGACAGGACTGGGTGAAGCGGGCAAAGGAGCAAGTGGGGTCAAAAACAGAGACCCTGTAGCCAGGATTCTAGCAGGCCGAGAAGCAGGCAGGCTAGTCGGTGCTAGCTGGCTCGGAATCTGATGAGGCGCAGGTACTTGAGTGAGTGAAGCCTTTGTGGAGCTAACTGGCTTGGCTGAACACAATTTTTCAGTAAGCGGAGGAGCTGGAGCAAAAATGAAGCTGCTAATCCAGTTTGGAACAGAGTCCTTTAACCAAGGTTTTTCCAAAACTTTCACACGTGCTGCTGCCAAAATTGCCTCCTTTAAGCAATTACTGCTAGCTTCCTTCCACACAGACAGGAAGTAAACTAGACAAGACAAGGCAGACAAGACAGACTACAAAATAAAACAGGAAACAGAACATAACTGAAAAACAAGACTACCACAATAAGACAGAACACCAAAACCCTGACACTCTGTTTGTGTCTGTTCTGTGAGTGTCCCTTTCTGTGTGTTAGACTGTTACTTCTCTATGTTTAACTCCCTCATCTAATATTTTTCTTTCTGTCTGCAGATCCAAAAATGAATACCCAGTTTCAAGTGGTTGTCGGCTTATCAGCAATGACTGGGTTTCTGGTATTGGTGTTCGTAGTTACCACTTCCTATGCTTGGTGTAAAAAGAGCAGAGCAGAAAGGAGGTAAAATGCTGTAATCATAAATTATTATGAACATTTATTATACTTTCTGTGTTGCCCTTTACTGGCCAAGTCACCTTTATCCCTTCCTACATTACAAAAAGGATATGTTACTGATGGTGATCTTTTTATAATTTCCTTGTGATTGTGATAGCATTACTCTGCCTTGAGTATTGTGAACATATGACCCTCACTATCCCTCACTAACCACAACGGTTCGGACCAATCAGCGTCCTGTGAGGAGCTACTGGCAGCTACAGCGCTGTGTAGGTGGAAGTGAAAGACAGATTGTTCATCCACTCACCTGCCAAGTAATTTTTGTGACTGCCCTTATCCAAACAGTTTCCAATGACGGGTTCTCAGATGGTTCGGTGTAACAAACCATCTACCGCATTAGATTACCTATTACTGTCTTTTTCTTTAACATATTGTCTCACATATTATTACCCCCTATCATTATTTTGTGATTGCTTTTTTAATCTTTTTTTTTGCTAGTAGAAATGTTCTATTTCTACAACGAGGTGCTTTAAAACCTTTTATTATGAAGATAGTCTGATATTATTGCTGTTATTTCAGGTACTATCAGGTTATTATCTCTTTATTATAGAGCTGTAATAAAAGTAGAATGGAAAAACATTGCGTCAGCAATTTGGCCCAGTATAACGTCACATTCCTGTACTTTATTTCTGTCCTGCAGAAAGAAATTGATAACTGCACCACAGATTATGCTGAGTATAGCAGGGTAACAGTTTGTGCAAATTTACAAAATTTGATATTTTATATATATATATATACACCAATTTGCTGAAATTGCATTACAATCCCAGCTGACCATGTTGGGTTTGAATGGCCAGCTGCCAGTTTGGAGTGGAAGCTCTCACAATTACATGGTTTAAGGAATTGTGTTTTGAATAAAACATTTATATTGTCCTTTGTTGGAGCCAATCTTTTAACGCCTATTTGCACATTACTTCATTTTCAGCTACAAACACAAATCAAATGGACCATTGCTACAGCAAATCATTTTTGAGGAGCATGAACATTTACTCATACACCAATTAATAACATACAGATTACTTATGACCAGAGAGGATAAAACGTGGGGAGAAGGGAAAGAGAGCTGCTGAGTCATCATCACTGTGCCAATTAATGGGGGCTTTTACTGCTCTTTGGCTGACTGTTTATTGGTCAGCTACCAAATTTGAATGTGTGTAACAGAGTGAGTTTAAAAAGTGGTGTTGAAAGAGAGAATAGATTGTTTCAATAGACAAACATGTATAGTAAAACAAAGTGTACCTTGTGAAACAACAGATTTAAAGCAGGAAATACAGTAAATAGGAACACACACCAACAGTACTGTACATTGTAATGTTGATTTCTGCAAAAGCAAAACCGTCCACTACAAAGGTTTAATATTTAGATAAGTTGTAGTAATATATTTGTGCCTGTTTTATGATAAAAAAAAAAAAAAGTTATAAATTCAAGATACAAGCAATAGAAGGAGCTTTAAGAAACCAGCTTCTTGGTTTGTGGTCAATATCTTGTCATATTATAATGTTATATGAGTTGAGAGTTGAGAATTATTCTCAGCAATCACTTTCTCTTTTTGACACACACACACACACACACACACACACACACACACACTGTCCCAACTGACAGGCCTGTTGCCATGGTTCAGCAGGCTGTGTTTCTCTTTTTTTGCTGTGCTTGTGTCTGGGTGTTTAATTGCAGCAGTGGAGCCAGGTGTGTGGGAGCAGGAGTCCAGCTGCATGTCATCAAGCCACAATCAACCTCTTTAAGCTTTATACACTGCTTTATATGTATATGCTTACATACCCGTTTTTTTTACATTTACTCAGCGTCAGCTCTTAGACAATACTTTGCTGTTAGTCACGTTCTAGCCATAGTGTTCTTCTGTTTGCTTGTTTTATATTGGTCACTAAATCCCATCTCTTATGCCTGCAGTTGGCTGCCTGGACCCGACTCCTGACACCACCTTCCTCCTGCCTAACACAGACGGAGGATCTGTAAAGAACTGGATATAGCCAGACTGGAAATCATTCTCTGGATCACTGGACTCTGTCAAGCCCCCCTCGTCTGTCCCTCTGCCTCACCCAGCTCTCCCTCGGACCCACCTCAGATCCGTCCCTCTGAAAACCTGGACTCTGCCCCTTTCCTTACACTTAAATATTTGAAAATACACCTTGTTAATATTCACACTCTTGGCTCTGTGTTCTGTCTGCACTTGGGTTCTAAATTGTCATCCCACCCTAACACCTATCATATAACTGCATTACACTAATAAAGGTATAAAACCTATGTTTATCGGTAGATAAACATTCATTAGAGGTGTATCTAACATTGCACCATAGCGTCTTGTAATTGCTTCAGGGTAATGTCTGTCATACTACTGCAGTATGACGAGAGGAACATAAGGTCTTCTTTTGGACATTGAGGGTTGTATTGGCCAGATATAAATGATTCAATTGGAGACAACAGCTGAAAAAGCCTAAATATAGTGGAACCAATTTAATTTTCAGTTACAACAATGTCTAAATCCTCAGTAATGCTGATGCTCGGCCTCATTCCCCGCTCTCCATGTGATGCTGCCCCACCACGGGACTCTGAGCTGCAGCCACTTTTCACTGGGTCCACCAGAAACAAGCTGCTGCTCATCTCCTTTGACGGTTTCCACTGGGACTATGACCGAGATGTTGAAACCCCTAACTTGGATAAGATGGCTAAGGATGGGGTGAAGGCATCCTCACCATTACCAGCCCTTCACACTTCACAATGCTGACAGGTAAAAGCAACAGTTTAGCGCATTATATTTTAAACGGTGGCCAATCTGCCAAGCTTTTCCAAATGACAGAGTTTTTATGTAAATACATAATAACCTCTAGTCTGGCTCCACCCTCCTACGTACTTCCGCTCAATTTTCATTTTCCTTCAGTACACCGTCTGGGTTTGCGGTATAGTCTTAGGTTTTCTCCGGCCAAATATTTGGCGGTCCAATCAGCGAACAGAGGGAGTGGCTGAGAATGATGGCGTTGAGGTTGTGCGCTAGTTTGAGTTGTAGGTGGAGAAAGATGCGAGCGAAGCCATTCAGTCCGTTGTGGCAACGCTGCTGAATATCCAGAAGTTAAAGCCCGAGCAAGAACAATCTTTGCTGAGTTGTGTTGGTGGCCATGATGTTGTGGCCCTCCTCCCCACGGGGTTCGGGAACAGTTTGATTTTCCAGCTCGCTCCGTTAGTGGTGAAGGAGTTGGCTAAGGCTAACGCTAGCGATGCCAAGCCGACATCACGACCAAACGTTAGCGATTGGTTATGGCAGATCCAGAGTGGCTCTGGGCAGATCCAATAGTTTTAAACTTCAACAGAGTACCCGCCTTCAAGGAAGTTAACACTTGTCAATGGAGAGTGGCCAGACTCTCTGGACCAATGAAATGGACCAGAGTCTGGTAGGACTAGGCTAATGTACCAGAGTCTGGTAGGACCAGGCTAGTGGACCAGAGTCTGGTAGGACTAGGCTAATGTACCAGAGTCTGGTAGGACCAGGCTAGTGGACCAGATTCTGGTAGGACCAGGCTAAATAACCAGAGCCACACGGGCACAATTTTCTGCTGATTTTAAACAGATTTAAATGAATCCTGGAACCAAGCCTGGAGTTTGCTCACAAATGTGTTCAGGTGCTTGTAATTTTGCAAGCACTGATCAATAATTTATAGACTTCAATCCAGATGCGTGTGTGATTTTTCTTCTTATAACCCAGTATTAGAACCAGAGATACCTGAGCTCCACCACTTCAGGAAGCAACCTCATCATCACTTGTGTCTACTCTGGGTTTTTTGGAAGGCCAAGACAAGCATGACCTCCTTTTGGCCACAGCTACTTGCAGCTATACAGATACAGGTTGTTTTTATATGAGGTGAGTTTGATTGTTCCTAACTCCACGGTAATTGCCCCAGCTCCAGCTGCTCCCCATTGTCCTGTATTTCACGCTCAGTCTCCTGTCAGTTTGTTGACCATAAGTGTTTCAGAGATTTCCAAAAATTTCTACTAAAGACAGAAGTTCACTTAGTTGGTTTTAGTTTATTAGTTTATTTAACAGGGGCCATGCACAGCACAAATGTTGAGCCAGAGTTAGCTGTATAGCTAATTTGCATTACCCCTGGGTAGGAACAATACAGTGCAGTACAAAAATACATTGCAAACAATTAAAAAGCCAAACTGTTTATATTTACAAACAGTACATCACATGTAAAACGTTACAAAATATGCCATACATTTTCTCGAAGTTGGTTCAGGGACGGGGCTTGAAGGGGGGCACAGGGTGGCACTCGCCCCCCCTGGAATATGATTGCTTTCCGTATTTTCTGTCATATCCACAATGTTATAACTTGGGATTTTCATGTTAAATGTGGCCAAAGGTTGTGGCCAAAGAGTTGTATAAAACTAAGTAGTAAGTGCATAAAACAGAAACTATAGCTAGAGAGTGTCTGCTTGGCGAGCCCTAGAGGGCGCACATTCTCACAGGTAACTCTGCTCTCGAAGTTGATTTCTGTTGACTTTTGACAGTTTGGAGGAGTAAACCCAAGGAGGCACTGGCCCACTTATGATTGGTCACCTGCAATACTATCACACTCACACTGATCTCCTTATAGCTTTCCTTAATTAACAGCTATCATTTCAAAAAGCCCAGAGTTGGTGTAGTGGGTCAAAGAAGAGTTTCATCATAAATAAAGGAACAGTGGAGATTGTTGTGGATTTCCTTTTTTTCAATATTGGGTGTACTCATGTATTTCTTTTTTTTAAATTAAGTAAAAGGAGCACAAGGTCATCAACGCTTGATCTTGCCTCTATTTTTTTTAAATTTTATTGTAGAACTTTAATAACATTGCAAAATTGCGTCACAATTAACTTGAATAACAGGCGCGTTAAAGTTTGCCTCCAAATTATTCGCAATTTCGTGACATTTATTTGTGTCACTGTATATGTGTAAAGGCCTTTAAACTGGGTGATTAACTCCTCTGTGCTCAGGCAGGAGGAACGGGCCTCAGTGTAGCAGGATAGGAGAGAGGTTATATAAGTGTAACCAATGTGATCTCTGCGTTGTGTAATAATTGAAGACTTCACACTGCATATCCTGGTCAGCCACGTAGGACACAGCATACACACTTCATTCACGGGCACACTCCTCGTGCAGTGGCCCCTCTAAATCACGTACAATGGCATATATAATATCACAACATGACATTAAATTGAACAAATATGTAAATAAAAAAAATACAATATGTACCTGGTAAACAAAGAATTATATCCTGGTCAGCCATGTAGGACACAGCATGCACACGTCATTCTCATTACAGATGGACAAAAGCAAATTAGCGACCTAGCATGCTACGCTAACTAGCCGGCTAAGCTAACTAGCATGACCTGAGCACTTTCTGTACATTGCACGAGATAAGCATTTCAAACTGTATACATAGCCGTCGCCACATTCTACCAAAGTATTTATACATCATCATATCAGCATGGCATGTAAATGAAATATTATTAAAAGAAACAATTAAAATGTGCTTATGACTGGGTGCGATCCAACCTACCACGGGCACACTCCTTGTGCACTGGCACCGCTAAATCACATACAAGGGCATATATCTACAGAGGGGACGCCCACTGACCAACCACAATACAGAATGTCAATACAACCTCTTGGTATTGGATGATTAAACCCTGGCAAGTGGAATCACTAAATAACTGTTACATAAGCAGTAAAGATTATGATAGCTGTAGACAGGTTTATTATGTGGGGGTTAGAAGCAGTTAGTGAGGGTTTGGGAAAAGTATGAAACATGGTGAAAAACCTGACGCACATATGGTCTGCATCTACATCTGCTCCACTGTCATCAGTGAAAACAAGCAACATATACAGTACACATTATGGTCCATCATTATTTTCCAAATATATTTCATGAACTTTGGTCTTAATTTTTGGTTTCTCATTATAAGTGTGCAATTTTAGGAAGCAGTTGTCTTCTGATGTAAAACCAAGGCATCACTTTTATCCTGCACTCAGGCTTTGTGTGATTAAAATACAAACAGAAATAATATATTAGTATGGCTACATGTTATTCTTTTTTCTTTCTTACTTCCATCCTATTAAATACACCTTGCAAAATGCAGTACATACTATCATTAATGGTAAATATGCGGTCATTGCATATCATACCCCTCTCTCCCCTGTTTCCTGTCTGCCTCTTCACTGTCAACTGTCCAATAAAGGCAAAATTGCCATACAAAAAAGGAGGATCATTTTAGGAAATAAAACCAGGAATGTGTGGTTTCTGTGAGTTGACACCTACAGACGTTCCTGTAAAACCTGATTGTGGGATCCAGTTTCCTCACGCTGACACTGCACTATCAGCCATTACCCCTTCATCAGGTTCCTTTACACCACAGCATGTCTGTTTCCATTACTGCCTGAGTATTGGCAGAATAGCAAAAACACTGACCAGGATCATCCTTTTACATCATACGACAACCCTCTCATTGAGCATGGTGTTTGTCTATTGCATGGCAATATGAGCTTGTTAGGCAGTATGGCATTTTCCTAACAAGCTGTGTTATTCAAGTACTGTACTTGAGTATTTTAATCTTATGTTACTTTATACTTCTACTACACTACATATCAGAGGGAAATATTGTTGGCCGACTTTTTACCTCATCGTAGAAATACTCAATATCAAGTAGCCTAAATGTCCTGCATTATTAGCAATATAGCATATTTAAGGTTTGAAAAATAAAAAAGACATTTTACAGCAGAGTGCTCCCTGTAAGTGTTGATTGATGTTACTGACATTACTTTGCATTGCATTATTTTTTTATCATTGGATTTCAATGTGGCTGGTTGAGGGAGAGCTAATCATTGTTTGCTATTTTATATACAATACCATTTTATAGATTGTTGAGTAGTAGTGCATCTATGTAGTTATTATTGCACTACTACTAGCCTACTAATAGCTTTAAATAGCACTTTTTAAAACATGAAGTTGAAAAAAGTGCTTTAAGGGGGTGGCAGTAGCTCAGTCTGTAGGGACTTGGGTTGGGTCGCTGGTTCAAGTCCCAGTACGGACCAAAGTACAGAGTGTGGATTGGTAGCTGGAGAGATGCCAGTTCACCTCCTGGGCACTGCCAGGTGCTCTTGAGCAAGGCACCATACCCCCCCCCAACCGCTCAGGGTGCTGGTCCAGCACTGGCAGCCCACTCACTTTGACATCTCTCCATTTGTGCATGAATAGGTCCTGAGCATGTGTGTGTATTTCAGGCCTGTGTGTAGTGATTTCTAACAAACAGAGTGTAAATTGTAATTTCCCCACTGGGAATCAATAAACAGTATAAATTATTTAAGTTTTAAAACAAGAGAATGCAGACTAAAAAAATATAGTTAATTTGTAAATCAGTACAGAAATAATAAATATATATATATATATATATATATATATATATATATATATATATATATATATATATATATATATATATATATAATTATTTCTTCTACTCTACATGTAAGGGGGAAATCACCTCTACACCATTTATCTCACAGCTGGAGTTGTAGTTAGTTTGCAGATAGTGTGCAGACCTGGACCATCTAAAGATTATTATTAACCTCCCTTTACTTCTGTACCATTTTAAAAAAAAAAAGAAACTTTGTAAAGTGAGCCCACACGTACCTTAAAATTACTACCTGAGTCAAAGTACGAAGTTACACCACCACTTTGACAAAAAAGTAATTAAGAGCTGAGAATTTGTTCGACCCCTTCATCTCTCTCACACACAGCAGACCAACGCCGCCATCTTGTGGTTCCACTCGTGTAGTACATTTAAGGAAAACAATAGCAGTGCAGTAGCTACGGAAGGAAATTAACCTCCTAGATCCTTTTAAAGTGGACACGTTAAATAGGTGGCAAAACGGATCTGGTAGAATAATGTCACCGGTTGAACATTGTTAACGTTTTTATGTTTTTCTGCAACCACCGCCAGGATACTGCGCTGGGTTACGACCGAGAGAATGTGTCAGAGATGAACTCTGTTTATATGCAGCCTTCAGGAAGGATAACGTTACTGTGCACTGCAGCGAGAGCGAATATACCTAACGTCAGACTTACTAATAATAACCAACGGTATCGGTTTGCTCTAACACAACGTGTTTATCTTCGTGAGTGTTGTTCTGCATTCTGGCGCAGTCTGTTTCGATAGCGTTAGTGCGAACAAAATGGAGGGTAATAAGTTGTTGTTAAGTTGTCTGATGTAACGTTATATGGACCAGTGCAGTTTAGACTGCGTGTGTTAGCTAATCAACTGTTTCCGAAATCTCTTTGTTGGACAGAGAGAAAGAGTAACGGACAGATTAAGAAATAACGTTACGTTACAGTAAAATCACTCCGCTAAGACTGCTTTACTTTCGAAATAGAAGCGCAATGGGTCAAAAACTGTAACGTTATTGATTATGTGCACAGTAAAAACAGGGTGTTCTGTTACGTGAAATCCCTTAACTACAGATACTAAATAAATAGTATAGCCTATTAAAAGATAGCACAAAATGACCGACTCTGGGGATACAGCAAGTGTCCCCGGCTCCTCCAGTCTCAGCAGCGGGACCGGGCTGAGTTTAACCGCGGGCAGAGGACTCCCAGGGCGGGTCAGGAGTGTGTCCTCCCCCACTCCACCTGGAAGACTGACGTCCCTCAGAACCAGGGACCTGACACTGGGGGGAGTCTTCAAAAAATCAAAGGTATGCCTACTGTATGGCACCTTCTTATATACAGTCTATGTATGGCACACGCCAAAGGCGTGGAAACACGACATTTTCCTGTATGATATAAAAGCATTAATAGATTGGGCATCAAAAACTGTTAACTTCACATTACAATTAACAAATGCATACAAGAAGTAGAGAATCCAATTAATTCAAAATGTCTACAGTCTTAAATTAATGTTGCGTCACAGGATTCCCATACACTCTACACTGCAATATAGGATAATATACTCCAAACCAAACCAAACTTTGAAATCTCCCTTACTGCTCAAGGGTAGTTTTCTGCACCATATCAGTAAACCATGTGTTTAGTAAGTCTGTTGCACAATTCATATATGTGTGATTTACATGAAAAAGAATAAAACACGGATAAATACAACAAATTAAGATAAAGATAATAAAAAAGACAATATAAAGTAATTGTTAGGTAAAAACTCTTAAGGTGAAAGCAATGTTAAAAAAGATGTCTTAAGATTTTGTTGATGTAACAGTGCATACAGTTTTAGAGTCTGTTAAACCACCAAGCAGACTACTCCATAGTTGAAGGAGGCACCTGATTTAGCTGCATACTGGAACATGCACAGAGAACCCTGTTTCAAGGCCAAAATAGTTTAGTTCTTTCTAGTCTCGCTTTGCCAGACCATCCACATGCTGTGGAGCGGAGGAGGGTCTGGCTAGTCCACACAGCATTCTGGGATGGGAGAAAAACGTGCTCTGGTTTATTGGCATTTCTTTAAACCAATCATAATCATCATGGGCAGTGCTAAGCTCCGCATGGAGCCGCTGTAAAATAGTTGTGTGAGAGAAAACTCAGATTGGACAGATAGTCTAGCTAGCTGTCTGGATTTACCCAATTTTTTAAAATTTCATCACAAACAAAGTGGAAGGTAACAGACATCTGGCCGAAAAGAGAGAAATCCAGTGGAATTTCCGGCGGCAATGGAGCAATCCCGGAAGTGAAACATTGTGGCTATATACTAACCAGAACAGAACTAGAACAGAACTTAAAATGAGGCAAAACAAGCAACAGGTGGAGACCAGTGTTGCCACAGTTACTTTGAAAAAGTAACTTAGTTACTTTACAGATTACTTGATTTTAAAAGTAATTTAGTTACTTTACAGATTACTTGATTTTAAAAGTAACTAAGTTAGATTACAAGTTACTTTATTAGTTACATTCAGCAGCTGCTGACAACACCCGCCGCCTCAACATAAAAATGACTGTTTACTGTGAGGCAGCTCAGCATTGACAGTAGTAGGGATCTAGTTTATTATGGCACGAAACGAAGGCGAGTCAACCGTGTTTAAGGGCAGCATTTCCTCTACAACATACTGCCCGACCAAATACTTCAACTCTCCCCCACTTACTGGTTTTGCACCGAAGTCCAGCTTTTGTTGTTTGGGTGGTGGGGGACCTTCTGCTCTCTGCTTCGCACCACCTGGTGGGACTTGCTCTGTAAGTTGGACTGCAGTGCTGCGACTCCAAATGTTTCTTCAAATTTGACGTAGTGTTTTTGTAGCTAGACAGCACTTTGTCGCCACCAGCAGAGTGTACAACGAACCTTAATATTGCCATCTTTAGCTGACACAAGCTCAAAATAGTGACTGTATTTCCAGCTAGAAAACGCGCATCTCTCGCCTCCCTCCATTGTTGTTTACGTTTGTGTCGCTGCGTGGTACACATGACCTGTCCTCATGCTGAAAACGTGACTTGTCGTCGCATACGTGACTTCACTCCCCGAGATGCAAGAAGAAAGCAAAAACAATATTTTTACTAAGGAAAATGACAAAAATAGTAACGCACAGTGACTTGGATAAGTAACTTTAATCTGATTACTGGTTTGGAAATAGTAACGCGTTAGATTACTCGTTACTGAAAAAAGTGGTCAGATTAGAGTAACGCGTTACAAGTAACGCGTTATCCAGCATCACAGGTGGAGACCTACAGAAGACACTAATGAATACCAGGGCTTAATAGGCTAGAGGGAAGACCCCTAAATGTTCTTTAGTTTTCTATCCCTGCTGGAGGTAGAACAAAGCACAACACTGTTTTTCTTATTCTCTTAGGTCTCCAACATGTGAAATGGAGTCTTGTAAAAACCTTTCACTGCAAAAAGTGGTGATGTGGGTGTAAGGTTCCCATTCTACATCACCACTGATTTCTAAAACTGGTGTAAGCTTGTCCACACCTAAAAACAATCAAATTGCTCATGCCAGAAGCATCATCTGAAGCCACACTGTGACACACACAAGACAGAGTACAGAATCACAGATCCTGACATAGTTTGACTTTGCTGAGTGCTGATCCCAGCCCTCTACCTGCTGAATAACCTAAAACACAGATAAAGGTCACATGCTCATTCAAAGTAAAACCTAAATATTTATATTGGTCGGTATATGACATCACCGATTAAACAAGATGAACTGCGCTCCTTGAAACTAATTGCTGGCTGAAATGTACTTTTTGTATTTTATCCTGGTTTTCCACTAGTCTACATCTCCGGCACCATTTAGCCACAACATCCTGGAAGTGGAACGTCGTGGATATAGACTAAGTTCTTTCATCCTGGATTAAAACTAGGGAACGACCGATAATGTTTTTTTAAGGCCAATATCAATTGGGAGTAAACTGAAGCAGAGGGACAGACACAGAGCTGTAGCCGAGCCAAAGTACAACACTTTTTAATACATGAACTTTATCAGTTATCAGGTAAATAAAATGCTGATACAGATCATCTGCAAACTGCCAAAAAAACACCCCGATCATCATCCAGGGCCAATAATCAGTCTATCACTAATTAAAACAATATTGTTGAACTGTTTACACGGTGATAAAACACATTTCCTTCTTTCACAGGAAGGTCCGGGTCAACATTAGGGTCTTTAGAAACTCATTTGGTCTGATGGCTGCTTTAATGTAGGCGCTAATGGGAGGGTCACAATTAAAAAGGTATTCTGCTCGTTGGAAAGAACTATCGTTATCTTCATTAACACGCAAAATAAGTCATATTGAATCTGGCAGCTAGAAATGTATAGCATATTAAATATTTCATGTATTTGCATCACCTTTGTTTTAAATCCCAGTGAAGAAATACTTGGTATTAACAATGTTTTGTATTTCTTTGTGTTTTCTTTTTTTCCGAAGAAAACGTATGAGCCAAATGTCCACGCTGTGAGGAAAAGCAAAGATGAGTGAGTGGCCATCAATAAGATAATGCCAGTCTCCTGTTTATTAATGAGTTTTAAACTTTGCATATTGTGTGCTGTTAGTATGTAGTGTATTGTGATTATAAATATCACATTTGATTCTTGCCCAGGTTAAAGGAAGAGATCTGTGTGACTCCAAAAAAGGAGAGAAGAGAGAGGGATGAGAGGAGGAGAGAGAACAGAGGGAGGAGGAGAGAGAGGCCTCAGACTATCCAGTCTCACTCCATCTTTGAGCAGGGTCCTGCCGACACCATACGCAAAACAGGTGCACAGCTTCTTTCTTTTTCCTTTCTTCAGTGGAATTTGAGCATCCTTCACAATCAGCCCATCTCTCTGTTCAGGCTTGCGTGGTGCTATAGACCTGCATGACTCCACCACCTCTCCTGTGTGTAAACTGGTGAAGAAAGAAAGGAAAGACTCGGAGGAGGATGAAGATGAGATACTCAGTAAACTACAGAGAGATGATGTGAGTATTTCCTGCTAGCTGCTGTACCTTAAGAGGATACATTCACAATTGCTCAAGGCTGTCTTAAAACAACAGTCAGGTGCCCATATAATCATTTTTCTTTCTGTAATTTTTAGTGCTGTCAGTTAAACTTGTTATTAATGGTGTTAACGCAAACCCATTTTAATGGCGTCAATTCTTTTATCGCGAGATTAACGTTCTTTTTGGCCTAGCAAACTTTGTAGTTTTTTCACATGCTGTTGCAACAACTAGTAACGTTAGAAAAACTACAACACCACACCGGATCTAGCTAGACCGGAAACTAAACAACAGGCACGCCGCACACACTCGTTTGGTCTCGCGAGCCGGCCAAAGAGTAGTAGGCTAACGTTACGGTTTGAGTGGATGGCGAGCACGAGACACCGAAATGGATGCCAATAAGATTCTGAATGGAAAGTTGACTTTTAAAAACAAATTGTTCCATTGACAAGACCAAAGTGATCTGTGTGTTTGGTCGTTGTGAACTAAGCTATCATCGCAGCACGTCCAGTCTGAAATACCACTTGATGGCCAAGAACATCATCAAAGCCGTGACATTGAGTGAGAGATTATTTGCTCCAAGTGAGTATGTTGGTGTGAAATTGAACACTACAGTATGGCAGTGTTGTTTTCAATAAAAAAAACATTTGCACAAAGCAAACCGATCCACTTTTCCATGTTGATAAGAGCATTAAAATGAGAAAAAATAATGGGAAAAAAAGAAATCAAGGGACATTTAGAATAGATAAAAATGTGTGATAAATTGCGATTAATTGCGAGTTAACTATGACATTAATACGATTAATCGCGATTAAATATTTTAATCGTTTGACAACACTAGTCATTATTACTCCTGAAGTTTGTATGCAGCTTCAGCAGTCTGATTTAGGCAAATCAAGTAGGTATTTCACAGTTAGTCTTTTTGTAGTCTATATTCTTCGCGTTCCACTTCTGGGATTGCTCCGGTGCTGCAGGAAATTCTACCGGATGCATGAATTTTCTGTTTCCTTCCTCTTTCTTTGTGTTGGTGTTCTAACCTCTGGTGGATTTGTGAGGACTATGGTTAACTGCTCCTCAGATCTCTGCAGGGTAAATCCAGACAGCTAGCTAGACTATCTGATCAATCTGAGTTTTCTCTCGTACAACTATTTTGCAGCGGCTCCGTGCGGAGTTTAGCACCGCCCATGATGATTCTGATTGGTTTAAAGAAATGCCAATAAACCAGAGCACGTTTTCCTCCCATCCCAGAATGCTGTGTGGACTAGCCAGACCCTCCTTCAGCACACTTTGGAGGAGGGTCTGGCAAAGCGAGACTAGTCTTTTTGTACAAAATTCCCTCTTTGTGTTACTATCCCTCTGCTGCAGTTCAGCAAGGACCCTATCATTGCAAGTCCAATATATTAACCCTCCTCGTAGCTCTGGTCTGTTGTCTACGCACTCATAAGAAAAATATCTGGCTACGAGTGACACCTTTCACATTAGAAATAGTCATTTGATCCATTGTTAAAGGTACACTGTGTAGTGTTTTAAGTATCATATTAGCTAAAATCAATGTCTTCATTCATAAATATGTCCTCATTGGTGTAAAATGACCTCTGCCAATGATCTGACTTATCCTCGTAAGCAAAGGATTTCTTATCTGTATTTACATTGGACGGGCAAGTCCAAGGAGGCTTCCATGTCGTTCCTCCATTTTGAAAAACTATAATCGCTGAGAGGGACAAAGCACTAGCCTACCTGTCTAGTTAATCCACAACGCGTTTTCGTTCAGAGTCAGCGTCACGTCATTGAAACCAGCTGAAACGGAGAAGGAGATCAGTGAGAGGCGCTTGTCACTGCACTTTAGTCCATAATGGAGGATCATACTTATGCCGAGCCACAGGAGAAGGAATCCTCATCGCCAAAAAAATGTAAATTGGAAGACATGTTGTCATAGCTTCTTGGTACATAACGGCTACCGTAGTTGCAACACGCATTTGAAAAAGCGGGGCGATAGAGAGCACTATTCGTTTGAATGCAAAATACAATTTTACCGCTAGATGGGAGGAATTCCTTCACAGTGTACCTTTTAATATGAGAATATTGACTTTAACATCATATCATAAAACTAAAGCAGGGGTCCAAAACTGCTGGCTTTTTCTCAGTCTTTTATTTAAGAGTGCTTTTCTAGAAAGGCTGGTCTTATTTCACATAGGCTACTTAACATTTAAGAAGCTGCACCTAACTGTGCATCACAGCACTCTGATTTACCATGACACAACTGATACAATAATGTCTATTTCTAGACTTGGAGGACAGAGTTGTTTTTTAAGGAGTTTAATGTTTCTGTTTCCTGTCTTATCTGCAAGCAGAAAGCTGCTGTTTTTCAGGAATAGAGTCTCAGCATCACCCATCTCATCATTGGTCATAACTAATGTTATATGTTGCACCTACAGTTCATAGATGATCCCGGGCTGAGGAATGATGACAAGCTGAAACCCATCCAGCTGCCTCTGTGTCAGTCCAGTAGCTTCAATAAGAGTCGAACACTGACAACCACTACAACATGTGAGAAAAACCACCTCGGACTACTACTGCTACTACCACTACTGTCTCACCACTAACAGTGTCACATTACATGCCTGTAAACAGAGAGCTCATTTCATTCAGGACACTCACGTTAAGGTATTAACCATCTATTTCAGCATTATGCATTTCATTTTGGCGTGTGTCTCTACTCATGTGATGCTCTGGATCTGGAACAAATCTGAGCGAGCTTTAACACAAACTATCGCTGAGCTAACAATCCCCCTGACAGAGTCTGAGATACACAACTTTTATTGAACACATATTAAGTAAACATGCAACATTTGCGTAGGACTAAATGCTAATACTGGAGGAGGCTGGGGGATGTAAGGAGTTATTTCTGAAAGCAGGCAGCAGTGTAGCAGCATGATAAGCACTCAGTGTTGTTGCATGCAGACCGAATGAACGCCAAATGTTTATATGGACCACCTATTGTGAGAGATAAGATAGTGGACATGTGTGAATGGAAAGTGTATGGAACATATCAACTAAAAAAATGACTTCCATTCCTGCCTGTACTGCCACGAGGCTCCATGTCCGTGCATGATCAATAAGTAATCTGTTGCAGCCCGTTCTTGTGTTGAAGTAATTGTGGTTGTCATGTTGGCAGGTGCAGAGAACCCTCCTCTGTTCAGACCTCCGTCCTGTAGGGCTCAGAGTAGAGCAGGCCACAGCAGAACAGAGCTGCCCAAATCAGAGCTGCCATCTTTGGTAGAACTGCTGCAGGATATCAGCCTGTCTGGCAGAGAGGAGCTCTTCTTCATGCAGTTACCTGACAGTATGCCGGGCAGAGCGTCTGGACAGAAGGTTGACCCCCCTCAAGGATCTACAGCAGAGAAACCTACCAAGAAGGAAGGCAAGCCTGAAGACAAGAGGCCTTCACATCTACAAGCACAAGTGAGTTCTTGTGCACATTGAGCACATAACTTTGGCTTACTTTGCTGCATTCAATGCATCCCTCTTTTTCTGCTTTGTGCCGTTACTAACCCTCTTGGGAAGCCTTTTTCCTGAATAATGCGTCAACCCTGATGAGTTGTACTCTCTGAATTTACTTAGTGGCATCTCTTCATGCAGATAAATCTGGCGTTACTTGCTCTGGTTTTGAGACATACTGTATGTGTCCGAGGTTTCTGCTGCTGCCTTAAAAACCCATGCGGAAGACACTGTCGTAACAACAGCAAACTACACGTTTTATGTCATATTCAATATCTCCAGATCAATGCATTTTTTGTTAAGAAGCAGAGAGATGCATCGTTTCAACTAGGCCTTCCATGCGATCGTAGGTCTTCCAGAAGCTTTTTGATCCAGCCTGAAACTACAGTGTCTTTGTACATTAAATCCATAATTATGAATCCATGTCAATCTATATTGCCACATCACTTCAGGCTAGCATCATTATGTTTGTTTAGCATGAAAGCTAACACCTGGGCATTGCCAAAGCGGGCTTCTATGTGATCATAGGCCTTCCAGAAGCTTTGTAATCCAGCCTGGAACTGCATTGTCTTTTCGGAAACTTAATGGACCTTTTTCACAGCAGACATTTTGCTTTTTGGATTTTTCCCTTTCCTTTATTGTATTATATATCTTTTTTGTGCATGTCATAGGTTTACAACGTGAGAAAGCCCAAAGTCCACCCCAAAGGGACTTACCATCTCCAACAGAAAACACTGTTCACAAACTGCTCCAAACAGCTCTATTGTAGTCCAGCCTTTACTTCAGAGACAAACGTGGTCACTTTGGAACACACGTTATAATGATCACCTAGCTGCTAGCGTGGCACGCCCTCATACTCTGCTTCTGACTGGCTAGTAGTCCTTACCTAGGTACTGTCAGGGCACGCCCTCATACTCTGCTTCTGACTGGCTAGTAGTCCTTACCTAGGTACTGTCAGGGCACGCCCTCATACTCTGCTTCTGACTGGCTAGTAGTCCTTACCTAGGTACTGTCAGGGCACGCCCTCATACTCTGCTTCTGACTGGCTAGTAGTCCTTACCTAGATACTGTCAGGACACGCCCTCATACTCTGCTTCTGACTGGCTAGTAGTCCTTACCTAGGTACTGTCAGGACACGCCCTCATACTCTGCTTCTGACTGGCTAGTAGTCCTTACCTAGGTACTGTCAGGACACGCCCTCATACTCTGCTTCTGACTGGCTAGTAGTCCTTACCTAGGTACTGTCAGGACACGCCCTCATACTCTGCTTCTGACTGGCTAGTAGTCCTTACCTAGGTACTGAGCATGTGCGACTCCCAACAAAGATGGAACAGAAGTGAGATGTCTCACTCTGTAGCTAAAACAGAGAGCTCAACACACAGGGTGAAAAGAGGAGCTGCAGCAATGTGCAGTACAACAAAAATATGGTGTTTTTTGATAATTAAACCATGTAAACCTATTCTGATACAACCTCTAAATACAATTATGAATCTGAAAATGAGCATAATATGAGCACTTTAATAATCCATTACTAATGGAGGATGGGATTTTGTTTGTGTTATTTGACACTAAACTGCATTGTCCTGCTGGATGCCAAGCTGTACTCTCATCTCCTTTCACTAACAGCCATTCACCAAAATACCTAACTGGTGCAGAAAAGGTCAAACGGCACTAGTGAAAAGGTTGTGCCACAAAGTGCCAGAACAGAGCCATTTATACCCATAATGTTTTGATAGGACTGTTAGTAGAGAAGTGTATTTATCTCATTGTTTCAAACTTTTCTGCATATACATTATTATTTGACATTACAGAGGCCGCACGCCTCTGGAGCAACTAGGGGTTAGTGTCTTGCTCAGGGACACATTGGTTGATGTATCACAGTGGGAATCAAACCCAGGTCTCCCACACCAAAGGCATGTGTCATATCCACTGCGCCATCACCACCCACTATTTATTTTGGCCTAAAGATTTCAGTCAAATTTACACACATTTAGTACTGTACGACATATCAACTGTTGATCTTTTTAATCCAAACATGCTAGTCTCAGCCAGTTATTAACAGATTGTGTATCTCTGCCTGTCCTCAGGAGGCTGCGGTGAAGGAGGGCTGCCCGGTGCTTTCCCAACTCCCAGAAGGATTTATGGGTAAACTGCAGATCAGGAAGTCAGGAAAGGTGGAGCTGAAGCTGGGTCACGTTGTCATGGACGTCTCTGAGGGCGCTGCATTCTCCTTCCTGCATGTAAGAGAGTGTGTGCGTGCGTGCGTGCGTGCGTCATATAATAACATCCATCCATCCATCCATCTTTGTCCGCTTATCCGGGGTCGGGTCGCGGGGGCAGCAGCTCCAGCAGGAGACCCCAAACTTCACTTTCCCGAGCCACATTAACCAGCTCCGACTGGGGGATCCCGAGGCGTTCCCAGGCCAGGTTGGAGATATAATCCTTCCACCTAGTCCTGGGTCTTCCCCGAGGCCTCCTCCCAGCTGGACGTGCCTGGAACACCTCCCTAGGGAGGCGCCCAGGGGGCATCCTTACCAGATGTCCAAACCAACTCAACTGGCTCCTTTCAATGCGAAGGAGTAGCGGCTCTACTCCGAGCTCCTCACGGATGACTGAGCTTCTCACCCTATCTCTAAGGGAGACGCCAGCCACCCTCCTGAAGAAACCCATTTCTGCCGCTTGTACCCTGGATCTCGTTCTTTCGGTCATGACCCAGCCTTCATGACCATAGGTGAGGGTAGGAACGAATATTGACCGGTAGATTGAGAGCTTTGCCTTCTGGCTCAGCTCTCTTTTCGTCACAACGGTGCGATAAATTGAATGTAATACCGCACCTGCTGCGCCGATTCTCCGACCAATCTCCCGCTCCTGAGAAGTGTGATACCCCTGTAATTGGCACACACCCTCTGCTCCCCCTTTTTGAACAGGGGAACCACCACCCCTGTCTGCCACTCCTTAGGTACTGTCCCAAACTTCCATGCAATGTTGAAGAGGCGTGTCAACCAAGACAGCCCCTCCACACCCAGAGCTTTAAGCATTTCTGGATGGATCTCATCAATCCCTGGGGCTTTGCCACTGTGGAGTTGTTTGACTACCTCAGCAACTTCCACCAGGGAAATTGACGACAATCCCCCATCATCCTCCAGCTCTGCCTCTGACATAGAGGGCGTATTAGTTGGATTTAGGAGTTCCTCAAAGTGCTCCTTCCACCGCCGGCTTCCCTGACCACCGGTGTCCGCCACGGTGTTCGTGGGTTACCGCCCCTTGAGGCACCCAAGACCCTAAAACCATAGCTCCTCGCCACAGCTTCAGCATGGGAAACTTTGAACATCGTCCACTCGGATTCAATGCCCCCAGCCTTCACAGCTATGCACGAAAAGCTCCCCCGGAGGTGTGAGTTAACAGTCTGTCGGACAGGGGCCTCCTCCAGACGTTCCCAATTTACCCGCGCTACCCGTTTGGGCTCACCAGGTCTGTCCAGAGTCTCACCACCAGATGGTGATCGGTTGACAGCTCTGCCCCTCTCTTTACCCGAGTGTCCAAAACATACGGCCTCAGATCAGATGAAACGATTATAAAATCGATCATTGACCTTTGGCCTAGGGTGCTCTGGTACCAAGTACACTTATGAGCATCCCTATGTTCGAACATGGTGTTCGTTATAGACAATCCATGACTAGCACAGAAGTCCAACAACAAACAACCGCTCAGGTTTAGATCAGGGAGGCCATTCCTCCCAATCACGCCTC
Organism: Sander lucioperca; assembly: GCF_008315115.2. NCBI lineage: Eukaryota > Metazoa > Chordata > Actinopteri > Perciformes > Percidae > Sander > Sander lucioperca. The sequence goes on along the minus strand of NC_050194.1, from coordinate 28,830,128 downwards.
TCCATGTATCTCCATCATTGCCCACATGCGCGTTGAAGTCCCCCAGCAGAACTATGGAGTTCCCCACTGGAGCCCCATACAGGACTCCATTCAAGGTCTCCAAGAAGGCCGAATACTCCGAACTCTTGTTTGGTGCATATGCACAAACAACAGTCAGAGTTTTCCCCCCCCACAACCCGCAGGCGTAGGGAGGCGACCCTCTCGTCCACCGGGGTGAACTCCAACGTAGCGGCGCTCAGCCGGGGGCTTGTGAGTATCCCCACACCCGCCCAGCGCCTCACACCCTGGGCAACTCCAGAGAAGAAAAGAGTCCAACCCCTATCCAGGAGTATGGTTCCAGAACCGAGACTGTGCGTAGAGGTAAGCCCCACCAGTCCTTCCCCCACAGAGAGGTGACGTTCCACGTCCCCAGAGCCAGCTTCTGCCGCCCGGGTCTGGTCCGTCGAGGCCCCTGACCTTCACCGCCACCCGTGTGGCAGCGCACCCGCCCCCAGCTTGTGGGTTCCTCCCACAGGTGGTGGGCCCATGGGTTGGAGAGAGAGGTGCCACGTAGCTTTTTCGGGCTGTGCCCGACCGGGCTCCGTAGCAAACCCAGCCACCAGGTGCTCGCTGACGAGCCCTCCATCTGGGCCTGGCTCCAGACGGGGGCCCCGGGCTTTCTTCCAGGCAGGGTAATTTCACCTCTTCCTCGATGACTCATAGGGGTTTATGAACCATTCTTTGTCTGGCCCCTCACCTGAAACCACTTTGCCAAGGGAGACCCTACCAGGAGCACCAAGCTCCAGACAACACAGCCCTCAGGTTCATAGGGACACACAAACCTCTCCACCACGATAAGGTGATGGTTCCCGGAGAGGAACATAATAACATAGTATACATAACATTATAAGAGGCAGAGTAAACTGTTCACTCAAAGTCAATTATTATGAGAACATCTGTGACCATGGATGCACAGTACATCATCTCCATAGCGACGACTCTTTGTAATTAGGGGTCCAAGCCCGAGGGGTCATGGGAACCGCGTATGCAAGGCAACGCGGTTCACATCTCCAGCGGAGCTGTGGAACCCTATTGTTTTTCTACTGATTTTTTTTTTTTTTCCATTATTCTTCTCCGCCTAAACCGTACATGGTGGGGGGTTGCCGTTTTCAGGACTGGTATGAAACTTCGCAAGGACCTCAGGCGCAACAATTGACCCACTTCCACCACAAAGTGGCGCTATAGCAGAAAAAACGCGTTTGTCCCTATAACTCCCACACCGTACACCGGACATTTAAAAACTAGGACTTTTATGCGTGAAAAATCGTGATTTATCAAATCGATCTCCTCCTAGACCGTGCGACCGATCTGCACGAATCTTGGATCGTAGCATCTCCAGACCTACCTGACAAAAAGTTAATAAAAATAATTTTTATAGGATAAAAATTGCGCATATTACGAACGAACAAATTTGTGTAGCTAACTATGAAAACACCAATTTTGCCATATCTCAGCCAAAATAAATGGTATCAACGCCAAACTTAACCAGTTGGTGGTCCCCCACGCGTTTTACGAAAATTGGTCACTGGGGGCGCTACAAGTACAAAACGTTTATATCTCATGAACGGCTCATCCGATTTTTACAAAATCCATGGGTACAATCTAGGTCCACTCCTGAGGCCAAACCTCGAGTGGGGTACTGAGGGTTCAAAGTGGGCGTGGCCTATGGGACCCAAGTATAGATTCACCATTTACACTAATGTGAACAACTTTAAATTTACAGTGTAGATGGACAATGGGCCCTGGACCACACCTACCAAAAATCACACATGTGGACCACTAGGTGGCGCTATAATGTTTTTTTGCCTTTAACTCCCACATTATACATCGCACATTAAAAAAACTGACATCGACGTGTTCCTTGAATCAGACTCGTCAGAGTTGTGGTGCTCGTTCGGCATGCCGCTCTGAGGCTCTGTACCAATTTTGGTGAAGATCGGCCATTAGGGGGCGCTATAAGCAACGTTTATTTGTTTTGGCCAATAACTTGCATGCATTTAAATGGGAAATTTCCAATTGCAATATCTCTTCCACAGTAAATGCAATCAACACGAAACTTGTGTTGCTCGTTTGGCATGCCGCTTTGAGGCTCGGTACCAAATTTGGCGAAGATCGGCCGTTAGGGGGCACGATAATCAACGTAGACCAGTTTTGGCCCTTTTACTCAATCGATGTTAATGGAATATTTGCAATGGGAATGTACCACAGACCTTGCAGCTCACACTTCTCAATATTTACTGACGTTTGCCTCTTACCGTTACGTTTTGGTGTTTGCTTTTGCATGCTCCGCTGGTTTTTTACAATAAACAATCTTCTTAACCTGCCTGACAAAGTTTCTACAACCTTCACAGTGGACAAATGCAACTCTTTTCTCTCACGTTTTCAATCCAAAATCAACACCATTCATAGGCGGCGATACCGTGCAATTAAACATTGCAGTTGGTGCTAAGTGGAGCGTCTGTCATAGTGTGATTGGTTATGTTGGTGTCATTAATTCTTAATTTCCCACGAAGCTGATCGCGGTTACGTGTCAGTTAAACTTTTCATCTCCAATGCTATCAGTATCTGCGAGAAGTGGCGCTGTCCTGAGATGAAACCTACTTTACGGCTAAATTATCAAGTTAATAGGCGTGTGTGTTCGCGTCGGCCGCTGTCCATTTCCTAAGGTTCAGAAATGCGATCCATTTTTGACTACTTTTTTTTTAAAGGGTGTGCGCCTGTGAGCACCATTTACAACAACGTGACCACCTCCCCTGCTCCTTCAACCACCACACCTGCCTCCCCCTTCCACCCTCTCGGTCACTCTCTCATTTCTCTCTGCTGTCCCCTGTGGTCAGGGGGGTTAAGAAGTTTGTTTATTGTAGAGAATTGTTAAAGGTAGTCTGTGTATGCATGGAGATGAACTGTTAACCACTACATTTGCAACAGCAATGTACCGCAGACGTCGCGGCTCACACCGTACCGCAGACCTTGCGGATCAAACCTCTCGATATTCACCAATGTTTGCCCCCCCATGTAATGCTTTAGGTCCCACTTTGGCGCAGCTCCCCGGGTCATCGGGGGCGAGTGGCGCTGCTTCCCTGGTCATCGGGGGCGACTGGCATCGGAGGCTTGGACCCCGTCATAACTGCTTGCAGTTCTAGTTCCTCTTTGTAATTGTAACTTCCGACTTTAACACGTAGTGATATGCTTGCTACAGTTGCATTTCTATTAGTGATGAATCGGCAAAACAATGTTTTATTTCTCCGATTCACTGCTTTGTTCTAACGCCGCTCCCTCTCTCCAGTCACTCTCTAGCTCGCTTGGCCACATCACCGTGCTCACGGGCGGTCGTTGAGCTACAACCAGCCTCTGGCGACTTGACCAGCTGAGTCGCAGTGACGACATCAGCTGGTTTGAGTCGAGCTGAGACGGGCCGGTTCAGACCGCTGACACTTTTCCCCTCAACGTTCTAAAACGGTGTTGTCTCGTCACGACTCTTTGGTCTGAACTGGGCTTCACTCAAACATGTCTATGCTTGTTCAAAAGAGCAAACTATAGGCAGTCACACATAGAGTGGTAGGAGTATGTGACATTTTGATAAAAAGCCTTATGGGTTTTTTTAATGGATGGTTTTGACCATGGCAGGTTTTCATCAGGGTTCAAATGAAGAGACAATACCTGAGCCTGACTTTATGCTCTCAGGGGTGTGTCCTTATTGGGTGATAGGAAAGTACATGGGAGATGAGTGTCATTCAAAAAATAGGTAAAGATGGGTATTGACTCAAACTCAATTTCTGTGTTGAATAAATATGAATCTTTTTTAAAGATAATTTTTGGCCATGTTAAGCCTTTATTTTATAGGACAGCTTAGACATAAAAGGAGAGAGAGAGGGGGGGGGAATGACATGCAGCAAAGGGCGGACTGGGCCCACTGCGTCGAGGAGTGAACCTCTATATATGGGTGCGCGCTCTACCAACTGAGCTACCCAGGCGCCCAAAATAAACTTCTAAAATCAACTTCTTTATTTAGGTTTAGATACACTGTTTGGAAAATCAATAGATGTTAAACCCATACCAAACCCTCACTTCTTAATAAACAATCATATCAGAGTGTGTAAAGACTTGGGTTCTAAACATGTGCCCTCTGGAGTCAGATAGTGCCAAGCAAACACAAAGGTTCAACTTTCTTTTGTCTTCACATCAAAAATGATCATTTTAGCCCATTATACAACAGTATTTAAGACTACTAGAGCTTCGGCTTCTTCAATCACCAAATATTATTGTTGCCATACACAATACACAAAAACGATGCAAAAAAATAAATGCATCATGGCACCCTCATCCTCACTACCAAAATTAGATTTTGGATCATTTTTCAATCCCCATCATAAAAGTATTTGTCTTGTTGGAAGGATTTCTATAGAATGTTTAATCAGTCCTTCCAGAAAAGTGCGGAGGATTGTTGCGGGCAAAAATCCTTGATTATGTGGCACATTTTCTTAAAAAATGCGATGGAATATGCGGGATATTTATGCAATTTTATGCGATGAAATTACGGGAACTTGCAAAAATTGCGGTTTCATCATGGCTTCATTGCGGGGTTTGCAGCTTTTCGATGATGTTCACGTCGCGTAATTACGTCACTTCATAACGTTCCCATGGCAACGGGAAAATGGCTGCTCTTGTGTGAAGTAAACGCAACATTTTTCAACTTTCTGCTAAGATATATGTGACTTTTTTGCAACGAAAATGCGGGGATTATGAAATCATGCAAGCCCCGCATATTTTGCGCAGAAATCAGCAATTTATGCGGCGAAAGTGCGGCGTATTTGAAAAAATGCAGCCCCCGCATAAATATGCAGACTTTGGCTGATTATGCATTGAATTACGGGATCGCATAATCACGTTTTTCTGGAGGGATTGTTTAATTGACGGTCCCGTTATCAGACGCACGACAAAAAAATTGTCTTGTAGACATATCTTCCCAGTAGAGTTGGAATTTCAGTTAAATCATAATCTCCAAAAAATAAAGTTTACAATAAAGTTTACAATTATCTGCAATAGATTAATCTTTTTAAGTTGAAGCTAATTGTAATATTTTGTAGGAGGACAGCATATAAGTAACCCTTTTTTTTTACTCTTTGTCGTGACTGATGTGGAAGAGACTGCACTTATCTAAATTCTGAACCAAGTGTGTCAAATATATCACAGCATGTTTCATAAACAGACCCAAACGGAATCTTCAGGTTTTGTTTCCTGCTGGGGGTGGAGATATGTTAACATTCAGAGTAGAGGTGTGATCTTCACTGATCTCCCGATTCGATTATGATTATCATGTCTTCGATTCGATATCTCGATGCATCACGATGCGTCACGATGCGTCAAATCCATGTTTCTATTAAAGACATATAGGATATTTAATTCATAGCTTTTCAAGCTTCAAAAACCAAACATTCTGCAGTGCTCTGATACTAAATAAACTGGATATTAAAACTACAGCACTGAGCACATGGCACTTCCTGAATATGCAAAACATACCAGAATATGTAAACAGAAAGGTTGTTAGGCCTACATTAAATTATAAACAGAAATAATCGATTATGGCCCGGCCGATTATCGATGGCAGCATCGTCCATGTCCACGATTCCATGCATCTATTATTTGATTAATTTCAACACCTCTAATTCAGAGCTTTTTTAATATTTTTTTTTTTTAACTGCGGTAAATCTGCCAAGTTCTGCGTTTACAGATTCCGTGTGGACCTACTAATAAGAATATACAGTACATTTCCATTTTCATTTAAAAAATGTTAACATCATTTTAAAAAATAATTCATTTTTTTAGGAAAAAAATCTTTCCAAAAATTAGGTGAACAATATACCAAACTATATAATTGTAACATATAATGTATTGCCAAATGCAGTCTACTGGACTTTTTTTTTTTTTTTAATTGAACACTTAACTATTGCAATACCAGGTTATGTCTGCCAATAATATGTGATTAGAAAAACCTAGCCACTCTGACACTGTTAATATAGAAGCCATCTATCCCTCTTCCTTCTGCAGCAGCTGGTGTCTGTGCGTCTGTCTGATGGCCGAACTGGAGACATGATGGTGTTGGGGAACGTCCACCACAAACTGGTCTTATCTCCTGACTTCCAGGCTTTACTGAGACAAGCTGCACCGCAGCAGGGACAAGGACCCTGATCATCTCTCAGCCACTGCACGGACAGCCAACACAGCTGAGAGTCACAGACCTTTTGAAAGAAGTTAACATTTGTTTGAATTGTGTAGGATTCCTGATCTGATGTTTTGTTACCATGCCAACTGATCACTGTGGAGGAAATGACAGGTTTGTATATTCTCCATACCTCTCCTCTGAGGTTTTAAGGCAGCTATGTAGGTTACCCTCAGTAACCTGTTTTCTTTGATAATTTTTATGCTATGGTTTAGTTTCGTAAATTTTGAACATCCTGTGATGGCAAAACCATCTGTCAAAAGACACCGCCAGAGGAGACTCCTTTTTTTGGAAAGGATACAAATTGTGATGTGGTAAATACTGTACATGGCGTCAGACTCAACCTACTGATCCTCAAGGACTCCCATTTACAGAGCGGTGACTTCTGACAGAGAGAACACTCCTTCAGTTCTACATACATCAGCAGAGCAGTCAACATGGTTGTGAGCTTAGAGGCGTAAAGCTTGATTTATGGTTTTGTGGAGGCTCCACACAGAGCTTTCTCCGTAGCCTACGTAAGTGGCCTGGTGTTTATACTTGTGCGTTGGTGTGTGTGTCGAGCCGGCATGTGTGTGTGGGGGGAGTGTGTGGTAGAGCGAGGGAGAAGTGAGAGAGTGACGGCGATAAGCTTCAGAGCGAGTAGCGACTCTAGAGTCTTAGAGTACTGTCTTGTACCCAGCGCGGCTCAAAGCCTGACCCAAGTGTCTTTGCTAGTTTAAGACCGACACCGGGCCCATCTGTGGCCCATGGGCGTGGTGTGTTCAGGTGCATTCTGGGCGTGCTGGTCTTACAGGGAGGTGTGTTCAGGTGCATTCTGGGCGTGCTGGTCTTACAGGGAGGTGTGTTCAGGTGCATTCTGGGAGTATTGCTATCTTGAGGCAGTGGGAAGTGATGGCACCATTGACCAAGAAAAACCTGGTCTAAAGTCAATAACTCAGCATTTCATTGTTATTTTAACAGAGCATTAGTAAAATGCGCGCACACACTGCTTGTTACACACATAGGGACACAGCAGCACACAAACATGCAAAAGATTAAAAATAAAAATATTACAATGTGAAATAGTATTATAATATGATCTGCTAGCGCGCTTTCACTTCACGCAGGAGCAGATCAGTTTCTTCTCCTGAACATCTCTCCTTCCTGTTCAGCAAATCCTCCATCATAATAGCAATGGTCCAAGGTCCAAACGTGCCTGGCTTTTAAAGGGAATGGGAGACGTACAACCCTTTAGAACACTTTTTTCCGCCGTCAAACTAGCAAAAGTGGATTTGGACATGCCCTAAACGCAACTGCACCAGGCGCTTCACGCCGTGCGCTCAGATCGTTAAAATAGGACCCATAATGGGAAACAAAGTGTCTCCCTGTTCTTTCTGACCACGGTGGGAAATCTGGAGCAGGAAAAGTTAACCCTCTCCTTGATTTCATGTTGTTTATGGAGAAGGAGAACCAGGACATGAGTTGGGCGGCGTGCGTCGCAGCGACGTGTTGTTACATTTTTGGAGAGGTGCACGTCAGGGATGTAGCTGGGGGTGTCTTTTGCTGTTTCAGGATTTATTCTTCTGCGTAAAATCTACGGCGTGGTTACGTACGTAGGTACGTGGAGACACGACCCTACGCCGTAGATCTGACGCAGAAGAATAAATCACGCTTAAGACTGACTGAACAACAGCTACGACGCGCAGAGAAAGATCAAGGACGACATTCACATCCGACATCAGGGACCATCATTAAACAGAGACAGGCTGGAGTTCTGTCATTGGTCTAACTAAATCCCTGAGTGACTGTATTTTTAACTTACAGAAACTTTGATAACTACATATTCATGTGTTTTAGTGTAACAGACCGACAGTGAGATAACTGTGCTTCTTTATTAATCCTTCTAGACCTGTTTCTCACCATGTGTGTAATGGTTTGTGTTCAGTAGACAAAATGGTGCAAAGCAAATGTACGTTCTTAGACTGCTTAAAGAAAGGGTTGGTAATGTTGAAAGTAGCCTCTCCTCAGGCTCCGTCTAAAAGGGTATATTGGGAATAGTTACCAACCCCTGCCTTAACCAGTAACTGCACTGATGTACAGCTGGAATTTGTAACTTTTTTAGTATTTAGCAAACTTAGATATAGTAGTATTTTCAGTATTACTTCTAGGTGTTTGTTTTGTCTGTTTGTGAGCCTGCTTATTTTTTTTCTACCTCAACATTTAATTGCCAGCCAAGCTTTCAAATCAATAGAAGTACATCAACATGTTCAGAGTCCTGAATGACCGCTTAGTGAAAGAGAAACAAGAGACTGCTCTGTTTTCATTTTGCTAGACTGAAGTACAGCTTTTGATACAGTAGATCAAGTCATCCTGGTATATAAAGATTACTTTTAATGCTATTCATGGCTCCAGATCATATTTCCATGCTGTGCGAAGCCTCAGGTCCTATTGGCTGTTCTTGTGTCTAGAGTAGACTAGAGGGGACTTGGTCTTTGCTGTCCGGGCACCCCGGCTCTGGAATGACCTGATTTGAGGAGCTCAGACTCACCTCGTCATCATCTCCCTTTCTACTATTTTTAAAACAAGACAAGTACACCAATAACTTTTTTGTTTTTATGTCTTTTATACTGATATCTCATTATGTTTTATACACTGTACATTGTAGATTTTTATCTGTGTCTGTTTTATCGTTTTTTTACCGCCTTTATTTGAATTCTGAATCTTTATCATTGTTTATCTGTATTTTTATTTTACAAATAAACATTATTGATATTATACAGTAAGTGTGGGCATACACCCTGTTATAAACTTTCACCTAGGTGAACTTTTCAGAATGATGTTAATAAACACTGCTGAAATTGACTATGCTCATGTGCCCTATGGCTACATTGCAGCCCGGTCCGTGGCTGCCAGTTACAGCGTTCTCAATACTGGACACATTTCAAAGATTTTTGTTCACATTAATCACTTAGACACAAATGTATGGGAAAATATGGTGACAGAGCTATTGGCAATACTATTGGCCCTGCAGTGGATAGATGAGATCAATAACAACATTATTGCATCTGAAAGCTTTTCAGCATTAACAAACATATAACCTGGAAGTTCATCATTTAGGAACAGATATTATCAATGAAATATTCCAAATAATGTACAGAATGGAAATGAAGGGTCCCTGTTCATCTTGGTGTGTAGAGAAACCTTAACAAAGATTTCTGAGGGGGAAGCTCCACAGGTTGACTTCATGTGTTAGCCGCTAGCAGGATCACACATCCTAAAATTAAATATTAAGGTACTGACTTTCCAACAAAGTCAGCTGAGAAACTCTAGTGAAGCCTTGATTCCATTCAGGTTCAGGTTTGATCTTTCTGTTTGTTAAACAGCAAATATGTATCTGTTAGAATATGAGAAATGGCTGGTTTTGGTGATGCTGAGGTAACTTTATACCTCAGTATAACTTTAAACTTTGATTGTTATTTTGAAATATGTGGAAATAAGCTGCAATACTCCATTCATCCACAGAGTGGAGCTGCAACAGAAATCAAAGCAGAAAATATCCATTTACAGTTTTTCTCAGTCGCTTTGGTACATTTCTCAAATCATTAACATTCTCAAACCAGTAAGTTTCAATTACTCAAAACAATTATTACAAATTGGATGACCTGCAGAAGCCTGTAACTTGCTCAAAATCTCTAGTCCATTCCTCAGAAGTAAATCTTTATGTCGATGAACATGTCAGTGGCATCATAACGTCGAGTCATTTGTCATCGTTCATAAAGAAGAGGCTTAGGTTGGTCAAAAAGCTTAGTCGTGTTCGTGTTGTCAATATCAAATTGTACTCTTTAGGTATTTTCTGATGTACACTGGCTACATTTTTGATGACAATAATTGAAAATGTGAAAGACCACCTTTTCTGTACAGAATTTAAACATTTCAACAGTACAAAGTCACATTCCTTTATGTGAGATTAGGATTACAAGAGATTGGACAGGATTCACATTTATGCTTTTATTTTTGGTTTTTCAACAAATTATAGTGTCATTGTGATTCAGAAAGAAAACCACAAACCTATTTTATAGCACAAAGAAGAAAGAAACATGTCAACATAGAAAAGGTTACCACAGGAAACGTTTCTATCTGTACAATCCCAATGGTTCCAGTCTGTCGGGCTCTTCTTCTGTTTTGCCCCCTACTCTTCCACCACGCAGCCTGGGTCCTCTTCTTCCAGCTGTCGACCCTGTTTGTGTCCTTGGTGTTCTTCCATTGTCAGAAGTTGTAACACTGTGTTGTGCTCTGTTTAGATATGCTTGCCAATTGAAGTTGATCTAATGTTTCACACAATCCCCTTCATTAGTGAAGTCAAGATTCACCTTAGAGCAAGTCATCAATTCTGGACAAATTCACAACAACACTGTAAGGACAATTGGAATGTACTGGATGGAAAACTTGCTTGACCGATTATGACAACCATGTTCAACCAATTTTGCATGTAAAGACATATTCAGTGAAGTTATGCCAATATGTTTTGGGGGGTCAGACAATTCATCAGACATCCAGTATATTATATTTTGATCAACATGACATAAGCAATTGATCATGTAAAAAACAGCAGACACTTGTACATGATCAATTGCATGCATGTACAAAAGCAATTGCAATTTGACCAAAACGATACATTTCTTGTATCTTGTGCACAAGTGACTCGATCACGTGAAGGTTGAACCAGCAGTTTTGAGAGTGTCAATTGTGACTGAGAAAAACTGTAAATGTATAGTTGTTGACGTAGTAATGAACAGAAGTAATGTGTAGTGTGAAGGAGGCTCAGTGTCTGCAGACAGTGTAGTAGGATCAGAGGAACGTAGCTGAAAATGACTCCCATAGTACAGAGAACGGGCCCTGTGTTTGTACTGTGTGTTCTTAACATACTGGTTTTCAAGTAATGTTTTAGGCACCATAAAAGGTCATTTTGTAGAAAGGCGTATGCACATTTTTATTCAGTAAATACACAATACAAAGAAAACATGCCATCGGTAATGCTGTCTGAAAATGGTAGCACTAAATACATTCTATAAGCAAAATAAACTGTCAATACTGAAAGTACGTTCTTCATAATTAACAGGTGTTTTCATTACAAACATGACGACCAAACAGAATCTGGATTTTAGGACTATTAACCAACATTGGCTGAATTTCCACATAAAATGTTTTGTGACACCATTGAGCTACTTCTGATCGACTTCATACGGTGAAATCAGAACAAACTAGTATTTTGCAGTTGGCATCTGAGGGAGGAAAGATCCTTTATTCCACCAAAACATAATCATTTGGATGAAGGCGCTGTGGGGGAGAAAAAGCTTATTTTATTATCAACAGCTTTTTTTACAGCACTTAACAGGAAAAAAAGCATCTCATATAAAGCTCAACTGGAACAATGCATCATTTGGAACTTCTGGTGTTTAGAAAACCAAACTGTCAGTCAATAATGTTACTTTTGTCATAAATGACAAATAGCAGTATTTCACAGTTTGACGTTGCGACTGTACAATATTTTAAGTCAACAACAGCAACGAAACAACAAATTCAGTCAGGTTGCATTCAGGGGAACCAGGATAATGTCTGCTCTTTAGAGGAATTTGAACCAATGAACTTTCTCAACTTACTGAGAACTGGCCAACAAGCTGCACTAAGGGCAGCACACTTCCACACGTGACATACACTTTGGTAAGGATAAGGCGGCTGTCATTCTAGATTTTGGGGACAACAACAGTAACCCTTCTATTCTCCTAAAACATATTGTGGTTACACTCAGGGCAATGGAACCGTTTAACCTCAGTATCTGGGCCTCCTATTATCACTTTAACACTTAATTCAAATGTCTAAGCTTCTGAAAACATTACATTTCATCAACTAACTCACTTTCTTAGCTTGGAACAATCCCACTTTACATCATTTAGATGGATTCAACCAACCAATCAAAGCCAGGGTGTGTTTGTAGAGATCGACAATAGGATCACATTGTTCCTTGTAAAATGTATTATTTGGTGTAGTTTTCACAGAACAAAGGTGATAATAAGGGTATTGTGAAATGATCTTCATCTGTCTGAATGCTGTAAAAGATTTGCCCTGTTGACCCTAAGAAGCTAAGAAGACAACAGTGACTTTGAAGTTTGAGGGAAAAAAACAAGCAGAGCACAGCCCTGGGTCATCAGAACATCAGAAATCCTCTACTCTAGATGTGGACATAAACACATCTTATGTCTTCTTGGTAGTCCTGACAGTTTTCACAGAGCTACTTTTTGTTGTCTTCCCAGTGGTCTTTGACTTCCCTGTGGCAGTGGCCTTCTTCACTGCTTTAGCTTTGACCTTCTTCGTTCCTTTCTTGGCCGCTACAGTTTTAGCAGCAGGTTTTTTCTTGGTAGACAGGGTCTGCTCCCGGATCAGGTCTTCTCGTCCAATCTCCATCATGTGGTCTTCCCACGACTTCATCTCATTTTTATAGCGAATTTTGTCATCCTCGGCCAGCTGCGTGTAGACCTGAGATGTAGAACAAACGGAGATCTGAATACTGCATGCAACACTGAATTTATTGTTTCACATGTGCAGCAGCATGAAGGCCTAATAGCTATAAAAATAGGAGATATGTAATGATTGTTTGGCCAACCTGTTTCTGATGACTGAACAGATTCCTCCAGTCCTCCATCAGTGACTTCATCTTTGCCTAAATGAACAGCGTTGGCAGAAACATTATATCACTGACTATTGTGCAAAGCCATGGGAATTTTGCGATACAAGCATATAATCACACGTATCCATAAAAAGCTTAAAAGTGCTCTAAGTGATGTCACACATTTTTTAGGATACAACAACTTGTCGGTTAGCCAATAACTGACAAGAAGGATTTGGGGGTGGGGGTGGGGGGTTAGTGCACGGAAGCACGGAAGGGAGGGGACGGGATGAGGAGGAGGGAGGGGCGAGCTAGCCTCGTTTTGTTTGACAATACTTTGAACGTCAACAAGAAGTGACGTCACCCAACATCTCTTAGAGCACCTTTAAAAGAAGTGAAGCCCATGCCTTAACCTGCATTCTATCTAAATTCCAGCGGGGGGGGACTCCACTAGTTGCAAAAAGCAGTCTGTTTCTACAATCAATGGAAACATGAGCCTACTTCTCACATAGTTTTCATCCCTCAGTAAACATTTTCAAAATGTGTTTATGGTCTCAATCGCTAGTTTCATGTTTTTTTCAATACAGTTTGATGTACATTTTGTAAATTATGGTCCCATTTATATTAAAATTAATGATAAAGCAGGGGATGCTTTAGGGGCGGGGCTACACGCCGACCTGTCAATCATAATAGAGGCTTAGCAATGCTAACCACGGCCCTGTGAACATTAAAAGAGCCGTGAACTTGTTTTTGGGTGTTGACCCTCTCATCAAAGTTAATTGGAACATTTGGTCGCCTAAAAACGTCTTGTTCAGCGTAAAGCCAACCAAGCTAGCTAGCTACCGTTAGCGAGTATCTTTCCCCCTTTAGCGTTTAGCTTAGTGCAGCGCCATTGCGACCATAAACAAAACTGGTTCGGCTGCGTCATCCTCCCCAGCTACACCCCCTCGTTAAAACTCGCCACATCTGGTTGCAAAAAAAACAAGATGAAAAAACGCGAGGCTTCAAAACGGCACTCCACAAACCACTGGGTGACGTCACAGATGCTACGTCCTCATTTCACAGTCCATGTACGTGTCCCAGCTGCATGTGATCCCAGCCGGGGAGCTTTGCTGCATGTCATGCCCCTCTCCACGCCCCCGTCTCCAGTCTGCCTCTTCTCTAGCAACTATCCAATAAATATGAAAATACCCCCCCAAAAAATCGTCTCACAAAAAAAGAAGAAAGAAAATCAGCAGACGAAGACAGAAAGACATTTGCGGCAGTGGTGGTATTAGATGACCCCCAAAAAGCACCACCATGTCATCACTCAGCCATACTGGGACAGATCAAAAAGAGGGGATGCTTTCATACTGTATAGGGTTAGATGCCTAAAAAGCTTGCTAAAGGGGAGTGACAGTCAAAAAGATGGATGAAAGAATACATTCTGTTATAGGTGATGTTATTCTTCCAGATGCAACACAGGACGTTCCTCTAGACAGCAGTCTGCTTTAAGACCCTGAGGCCTTTTCCTAAAAAAAATCACATTGAAACAGTACGGAGAATATTCATTTTACATTAAGTTTAATTTGACTGTATATTTTATTATTTTAGTTGATTTCAGTACAAAGTGTTTTCCTCCCACTAATGAAAGGTCACATGAATTTACATATGTGAAAAAGTCTACAACAAGTGATCCGCTAATTACAGTACAAACACTATTTTGTAGTGTCATTTTGATGTTGTGTCTCAGATTTAAATGTTTTCGTTCTATGACATGTCATGTGCAACTCATTTTGGCCTGACCAGTCCATGCATCACTATTACTACCTGTGAGTATTAGTGATAGACTGATTATTGGCCCTGGACGATGATTGGGCCGTTTTTTTGGCAGTTTGCAGATGATCTGTATCAGCATTTTATTTACCTGATAAAGTTCATGTATTAAAAAGTGTTGTACTTTGGCTCGGCTACAGCTCTGCGTCTGTCCCTCTGCTTCAGTTTACTCACCACTGAGTCTGACTTCATGTCCCCCCCACAACACTATCTGACTCTCTGTTACTGGGGATTATGGTGAAAGTTTCTCATTTATTAAATAATTGCTTAAAGCATTTAAACAAAGTTTTGTGTTGGGGTTTGTAACATTCCAAAATCTTTATCTTGACTTAAAGATTTAAATTTTCACTGTAAATGCATATTGGTTCCAAATATCGGTTATCAGTTTCATTAACTACTAATAATCAGTATCGGCCTTGAAAAACCAGTATCGGTGGATCCCTGGTGAGTATCTCATACCTCCTAATGTCAAAAAATCTGAACTGACCTGTTAAATGTCAAGTCATGGTGCTGTGGTTACTGACCTGCGTGGTGGTTCCTCTGGCCTCCTCAAAGTGCTCCGACATGAATATGTTGAACGGAGAGCGAGGCCGCTTGGGCTTCCCCAGGTTGGTCAACTCCTGGATCACACACGAGCACAGAGGAGGCACATGTGTTGTTCAACAACATGACGACAACAGTTGATGTAATAAGGTTTAGTATGTAGATTGCTGATTGAGGCTATTCCAGTTCATGTGTCACTCCCATGGTAAGCCCTACATTCAAACCTCTGGTTGTGTGCACCCTGCAGTGCTACAGTGTGGGAGCTGGTGTGACACAGGACAAAATACTGTCAGCAAAGTTAAACTTTTAGATAGTTTGAAAATCAAGTCTTAAGATGTGTTTCAAAGAGTACATAAATGATAATCTATCTCGAAGCTCTTGACAAGAGAGCACCCCTGTTCCCTATCTACTACTATGTCTCTTACCCTCTTTTTGCGGATGGCCTTCCTCTTGGCCATCCTCTGCCTCTTCTCCAGGGCTTGTTGCTGGATCTGTGCTGGGGTCAGCTGGGCCTGGTAGCGCTGGAGGTCCACCTTAAACTGCTCCCTGGCCCGTAGAGAGGCTTCCTGAAAAGGCTACAAGGTAAAGAGACCAAAAAAAAGAAGATAAAGTGTATGTGTTTAACAATGAATTAGTATCACAGAGATAATTTGCCACTTGTGACCACTACTTTATTCTACAATTTAAAAACTCAAGGCACTGTTAAAAACTTGAAAAGGCATACAGTTTATACTGTTTAAAGGCTCTGACACACCACCCCAACGGCCGCCTGTCAGCAGAAAAGGCAGTCGGACTGACTGCCTCCCAGAGTTTCAAAGATTTTCGTCAGATTTTGAGAGCCGTTAGTCAGGCTCATCCCGCTCGTCATTAGCTCTCCACCAATCAGATTGGTCATTGAGTCCGACTGCCCGCCTTCCGAGTCAATATGTCAAATCGGCCAAAATGAAGGCCGACTGACGACGGCATGGAACACACCGAACAGACTCGAGTAACTGACCTCGCCAGACTGTCAGACGGCTGATTATCTGGTTGGTGTGTCAGCGCCTTAACAAGTAAAGGAGTGAAATACCTGTTTCTGTTCAGGGCTCAAAGTTCTCCACTGCTGGGCGATTCTCCTGATGATATCCACTGATTTGATTTCTGTGAGCAACAATTATATGATGATCATTGACGACAGATATGTAGCATTTGAGTCCTTGACTTACCTACTCACACTGCTTATTGTACCACAAGCTGTTACTGCCAAGCCACTGCATCAAGTTTATGAAATCAATAACTTGGGATGCCTTCTGTAGAAGTATCATGTGTTGCAGATTTACCTGGGTTGTGTCTGGTCATGACTGGCTGCTGTTGCAGAACATATCTCATGTATCCGTTGAGAGGTCTCTTTGGGGGCCCGCTGGCCTGAGAGGTCAGCCATTTTACTGAGTTGATGTATGCAGCTCGGGGGACACTGGTACACCTACAGCATGCACGTACACGCACACACAGAAATATAATATCATGATAAGATAATACTTTATTGATCCAGGATGCATGCAGCAATTTACATGGTGGTACATACTCAATAGTAATATACATATAATAATCTCAAAAAGTAGTTGCAGTCCAGGATTTATTTTTTTTTTTACAACTAATTAATTCAGCATATATATCCCACAGACCAAAGCTGAACTTCTTTCAATAATGGTGGATGGAGATATCGGTTTTATTCACGTTAAGTATTGCTAAGTGGACCATCTGTATGTTATGGCCTCAAGTCATACTCTACAAAAAAGCCTGACAGCATTAAACTGCGAAAGGCGTCAAACTGCTGCAAGTTAGAGAATTTAATTATTCTTTCACTTCTAGCCCTAACCTAACGACACGTGCATTAGCTTCAATTTAATGTGTGTGTGTGTGTGTGTGTGTGTGTGTGTGTGTGTGTATATATGCTAATATTAACTCAAGAAAAGCTCCTCACTTTGGTTATTTAAATTAACGCAAAAACAATCAATATGCCAGCACGTTAGCTATAACCCTAACACCTAGTTGACTGAGGGTCATGGAGTAATTAACTCTTATTTACCACACACCTATCCTAATACTAACTAATGCTTGTCATCTTAATGATAAAAACGTACAGTAACGTTAATGTTATGCGGATTGCCAAGATAGCAAACTAGCTTTAGCTTGCTAACTGTGCTCTACCACAAGACCACAACTTCAGCTAACGTTAGCTAACACAGTAAAGTAACTTTAGGTTAGCTACCTTGCCAGAGTGCTTGTGCAGGAGAGAACACTGAAGGACTTAGCCAACCAGCTAGCACTTGCTGTCATTAAGCTGAACGGAGCCATGTCGGAGTAAATACACGTAAAGGACGTTAAGCGGAGGAATGTAAGACACACGTATTGTCCCACAAAAGCAGCGTGTTATTATATTCACGCATTAGATTTTTCTTATTGAAGCCGAGCGTCTTCTCCTCCTCCTTGTTGACATGCATGGGCTGCGAAAGGCGCCTTAAGCCTCCCCCGGTGGATTGTGGGAAAAGGTCAAAGACAGAAGCAGCCTATATAGTTCCGTTTCCGCAGAAGTCCTGTTCGGTTTTTTCCTTTTCGAACCGGTACGAACCTGCAGAAGTTTTAACTGAAATATCTGGGTTAAAATTATTTTTAATAGGTTTTCTAGCACTACATAGAGATTCTCCTTGTGCTCAACACATTGAGACATTCTTACAGTAGAGCGGATGCATTGTTCCCAACAGGGGGCGCCATTGTCCCGTGGCTGTGTGACTGTGTGCTACATTGTTACCATCAACTTCTGTTGGATTCATAGACTGTATAATATCAATTATCATCAATCATAATATATACAGTCTATGGTTGGATTGCCCTGTAAACTCTGAAGCGTTACAAACTACAGTTCTGTCGTTATGCAGTTGCAAAACATCATCTTATTTTATACAGTGAGGAAGGAGATCTTCTCAAATGTTCGTAATATAGTCTATCACGTAATCTAGGAATATACTAATCATTTTTTGACCCAGGTATGAGATCATTTTAAGGACTGGATGAACCCACAGGCACCAGAGCAAAAATGAAGGAGCCACCTTAAGTTAAGGCCTATATTGTGCGTCAGTAATTAATGCAATTAATCAAACTAACACAAACAATTGCCACACGGGACCATGAGGCATTCAGTGTCAGTGGCCCTCTTTGCGTGGTCATGTGAAACAAATATGAAATTATTAACAAAAACTATCAAGGCAACATAAAACACACAACCACTCATAACACAGTAATATAATAGTCACACACATCCTAATACACACAAATAATGTACTAATAAACACTTCACTACAGAATGGCTGTAGATTTATAGTGACATCTAACTCTATGAGCAGTAAGAGCTTGTGTACGTATATCAAAAGTAGGAATACAACTTGAATTAGACAAACTGATCCATTGTAAAAAAAAAAAAAAAAAAAAAATTTAAAAATAAATCATTCATTAGCATCTGTTAGTTCTCAGTTAAGTCTACCTCACAATGTTAAACCCTTACGACTAAGAAAATGGAGAAATTGAATGTCACACAAATCACTTGCGGACATCAATTCATTCTTGAGAGATTTTTGAATAGGCTATCTTTATTGTAAATACACAATATCTGTACTCACTGTGTTGACACCCATTTTCAACTGTATGTGGGTAATAAATTGTCCCGCCACATTGTGTGTTAACGCCATCCGTCCAATTAGCCTATATGCATTTAAAAACATTTTCCCCTGTTTTGATCAAAGGCTTTGCCCAAATACTGCTGCCCCTGGGCCCCAAAACTCCAGGGACCCTGAAATGCCCAGAAAGTGATTTGCACTAATCTAACTGAAAGAATATGCACCAGTGAGCAACACTATCAATTGACATGATAAGGGCCTTCAGGAGGGGCTGCCTGATCTTGAGACTGTGTCAAAATTATGTTGTAAGACCACCATTATTTCATATTTTTGCTTAAATATTGGATTTAATTAAAGAACCACATATCAAATGTGGGGCCAGGTATTATTCTGGAATAAAGAAACTGGAGGCTTTCTCCCATGTTCCTACCATAGACTAGGTAGTAATTACAACTGACCTAACCATATTAATACAAAATATGACCACTAAATTTGACCATGTCAACACAACAACATTGCAAAATATAAACTGCCTGCCAAAGATCAACATTGATCAATCACCACTCTGATAAAAACCATAAAGTCATGATAAAAACTGTACCATTCTTTAATTCAGTACAAAAGGTGCCACACAGGCCTCAAAGACACAAGTGAGACTGCTTACACAGGAACACAAAATGGGATTTTTACCATTTCTATAGCATAGATAGATATACAGACAGACCGGAGGTCAAACAGAAGAACCCATTAAACCTTAGGTACAGGTTTCATGGTTAAAAATCTGATTTTTGTGCCTGTGTAAATCCAACCAAAAAGCCAACATCACTGCAAATGTCAGGGGAAAAGAGTACATACTTTTAATGACAGATTTACATTGTGATAACTCTAAATGAAAAAATGTAATACTATACAATTAATAACAATTATAATAAAAAGAAGACATTACTACGTGCCTTGACTTGTAATTGCTCCCATTTTCAGGGAAACTGCAACAGTACATTGTTTCATTCCACTTGGTCTGCTACAAGATGCAAAAGAACTATAAAAAAACCTCCATCACCCACTGAAAATGTGTCAGAATAAGGGGCTTACATATTTGGCATTCACCCTTCCACATTTCCATGGTTCACTGTGTTTCCTTGCTGGCTGCTGATGAGCACAGCAGGGACTGAACCTGGGGTTTCCAGTTATGGAGCAGCTTGTCTAACATGTATGCTATTCTTCTGCTGCACTATTACTCAGCTCCTTTAAAAAAAAAAAGAAGGGCTTATTGCTGAATGGCATATGTTGGGATTTATGACCTACAATCCACTAGTTTTACTTCAAAAATGAAGAATGCTTTGAAGCAATTTGTAATTAACTCAAATAAAATTTCCTTGATACAAAAACAAACAACATACCAAACTTTGAAATATCACAGTATCTATGAAATGCCAATAGGCAATATTTCCCTTCTGCTCAAAGTAAAACCTTCTGCTTCCATATAAAAACAAAGAATGTATGTCATGGTCTCAGATTAATAATCATGTTAATAACAGTTGTTTGAATGAAAATTACTTAAGATTACGTAATGATTCCATACTATAATTTACAGTGTGTTGTGACATAAAAAAAAGGAAAAGGAAAAGTTCTCAGCATGTTTTTCTTCATCTTTTTTTTCTTTACATGGCATACTTTTGGGTCCAATCTTTTGCTAGTTTGTTGTATCTGAGGAGAGAAAAGAGGAGAGTGAACATCAGGTACACACATGTCCTGACCTGATGTTGATATTACTGGACAATAAAGCACCACCCGAGCCTATGTGTATACTCACTTGTCTTTGTCGTTCTTGTACATGTGTGCTATGTCTGGAACTAAGGGGTCGTCTGGGTTTGGATCACAAAGCAATGAACATATGGACAATAAAACTGGAATGAAGAGGAATTTAAAAAAGATCATATTAGTTAACATGTAGATAAAGGATGTTTAAAATGAGCCTACCCCAGATATATCCCTACTTGTAGTCACCAGGAGCGATGAGTTCTGTGTCCTGTGTCAGCATAGACTGGGAAGTGGGAGGGGAAGGTATGCTGTACGAACTAAAGATTTAAATTCTGAACAGCACTGCATTCATTAGTAATTTCCACAAGAGAAACAAGAAGCAGACATTGTGACATCTGTGCACTGAAGAGTCTATGAAAAGTATCATGTTGATCAAGGAAGAGAGTAGTTCTCAAATTGACATCGAGAGAGAGCGAGTACAGCATTTTCGCCGAAGGCAGAGTGAAAAACAGAGATGAAAGCCTCCCATTGAAACCGCACTCACAAAAGGTCCCGTGGAATATGGACAGCTACAGTAGCTTGGAAAATAGTGTCATGGGCGCTGAATTTGAATTTACTGTTTATCAGACCCCAGGTATTGACACTCTGTGTTCACTTTACTGTTTAAAACCTTTTCCAGGTTAGTGGGATTGCATAACGCTCAAAACCAATACGAGCGGTACCTTTAAATCACCCGTTTCACGTGTCGATACCGTCTCCTAAGATGCTGTCTATGTGCTGGATTTCTTTCTTAGCAGTGGTTAGCTAGCAATTAGGCCCACTGCCTGCAACATTACTGATAATATTTGGCATAATGTTTAGTATGTGAATCGACCAAGACATATTTTCTTTGTAAATAATAGTCAAGTAATACAGCTCAAGTTGCTTCAGTTTAGGCTTGTGACTCTAAGGTTTAAATGTTATCCTAACCAAAGCAAAGGCTGAGTTGACTTGTGATCACCAGTTAGTTATGTTTGCTTTGAAGTTTCATCCCGTGTTGAATGGGTTTAGAATATGAACTCACCTCCTCATGTTAAGTCTACTGTATGTGTTGTAATGACAACGTAGTGGTCATAGTGAGTGAAAATGTGATCTGAGATGGTTCTGGAATTGTTCATTAGCTATGTGTGCTATCTGGCAAGCTGAATATAGCTATATATATATCTGAAAATAAAGCTAACTGTTGATAACTTTTTCCAGCATAATCTGTTCATATGGGACCACGCTCAGGGCCCATAACACCTTATATTATATATTTTTCATTGCTTTTGTCGGCCAGCAACGTAGCTACTATTGCACCCCCACTAATTTTCAACACTAACCTTACTGTTAACCACTGCTGAAAAAAATCCTAGAGGAAACAATGTCAAGTATAATGAAATTTGACATAATTTCAGATATAGAGTATTATAGGTACACGTCAAATGTCACTTCATAAGGTGACTTCGCAGCCATTTTTTGAGTGTATTCAAAAAACGGTGCTTCTTAAAATACAGATAACATGAAAAACTGACATAAGATCAAAATAATGACAGTGGAGTTGCTGTTGCAGTTACAGTTGACACAGTGATAGCAGCAGGAGGCTGTAATTACCTTTAGACACTGTTAGTGCTGGAGACCACTGTGACCGTAGAATGTCCAAACAGATACTCCCATTGCTGTTTATATTCGGGTGATAAATCTTAGTTGTGAATGCTACCTGTAAAAAAATAAAAATAAATAAAAGAACAGCCACACAGGTTTGTGTGAGCAGAGAAGATGCACTTCCACAGTTACTAGTAGTGTTTGCCTTGTAGCAAAAGGTTCAGTCCAAAATTTGGCTCTAGTGCTGCTTATAGTACTGACCTTACAGTACTGTCCAATAATTTCAAACTGCAATCTTAAGTAAAGTATACTGCCTATTTGTTTTTCTCTTTTTTTCTGGTAGTAATCTGTCGTGGTAGTTGGGTGCAGAACTGTAAACGCAAACTAAAAGTAAAACTCTGCACTGTGGGAGAATAGTGTGCATACTCTAAACCTGGTAAGAATCAGTATGTAGTAGTTTTAAGAACCACCCCCCGCCCCCTTGTTTAAGTTGCCTAGTAATGCAAATGGCAGGGATTCAGAGGCTCAGCAACTATATAGTATGATATTTCAAACAAAAAAGCAAGATCAAAATTAGTTAAATATGAACAAATGTAATGTTTTATTTGTTGACATATGGCATTTTGTTGGCAAGAGACCATGATACAAAACTTAATGATACCCTCTAAGATTGTATTTTTCATGATTGTAATGGATTGTGGAAAATCCACCAACTGCTTGTTCTTGAGAACAGGCATCCATTACAAACACGGAATGTATAACTTGTCAGGTATTATTCCTTACATAATTTATGAGACAGGAGAGGGGTTTCTGATTGCACAACGACCACAATAAATTCCACAGTATGACAGGTCAAAGCTATCAGTAAGCAAACCAGCTCATACCTTCGGTGGCTTGAATGGGTAGTCGGTGGGGAAGTGGATTGTGAGAAAGAAAACTCCTCCTTGGTAAGGACTGTCGCCCTGACATAAAGACATGTGAGACATTGCTGTCAGTAAAACATTTCACACTAAGCATTCAGCTGGAACCAAATGACTGACAATAAGCACATTACAGTCACCTTCAGTGAGGACAGGGGCAACATAATGGGTTTTTGAACATTAAAGCATGTAAACATGTTCTAGTAAAAACCCAAAATACAAGTTTGAACCTGAAAGTGAGCGCTATATGGCACCTTAATATAAAAAGTATACTTTCAAGTTCAAAGTAGTGCTGGGCATTATATATTAATATTATATCGACATCGATATATGAGACTAGATATCATCTTACATTTTGGATATCGTAATATCGTGATATGACACACGTTGTCTTTTTATGGTTTTACAAGCTGCTTTACAGTAAAGTGATTTTCTGAACTTTCCAGACTTTCCAGTCAAACAACAAGTCCCAATAGCTACTAAGAGAATATAATGTAGTACAACCACAGGAGTATGTATGGGAGGACTGAAAGCCTTAAGTGATGTGTGATACTCACCGGACCCATTATGGTTGCTTGCCAATGAAACACTAAAAGCAATTAAGGGAGAAAGAGAGAGACAGGAAAATGTAAGCTGTACACATCACAGACACAATGTTCATCAGCCATCATTCAGTGCTAACTTTCTTCAGTAGTACATTCAGTCTGTTTGTGGTCCAAGCTATTATGCTCAGTTTAGTACAGAATTAGCCTATACAAGCACTGTACATAAGGTGAATGGCTCAGTAGCCTATTATTAAGGTTTCTGTAGCTTTAGTGGTCTTTTAATATGGAAATAACGTACTGTAAATCACAGCTGACAAAGGCGACCACAGTCAACGGAGAGTGGCTCCATTGCTAAAAGCAGTTTGGTCAGTTACAATGGCGATTCAGTATAGTCAGAACCATTTAAAGATTCATTAATTACGATTTGTTAGTACATGTAGTGAATACCTCTAGTGGTGTGCATGGTGCACTAGCTTGGTGTCATTTTTTTTGCCTTGTCCCAAAACACTCCAACCTCTGTACATATTGCACTAAAAAATCTAAGTTATGATACCTGCAGGCAGAGAACTTCATTGTGTACCCGCAGTCCCACTAAAAGTATTGCAGAATTTCACAACAATGGCTAGAATGATGGGTATTTGTAACATCTGACATTTGCACTATACTTGAAGTAGGCTAGTTGCTGACAAAGCTAAGTGGTGGCTCAGCTAGCTATGGAATCTGGAACCCCTCTTTCTCCCCTAACTACGCCTGGCCCAACAACTGAAAATGCCATCATCTTAAAAAACGTCCATGCTGTCGTTTCTATTTCTAGGACAAAGTCTGTTTCCACAATTCCCTTATTTGTTTATTTGATGTAAGTCAGCGAGAAACATTTTCTTTTGCGAAATACATTTTGGGCATTACTACACATTAACCATAAAAGTGCCAACAGGCAGTGGGAGCACTCAGGACATGAAATGTGCACGTGTACTCACAGTCTTCCCCCACAGGGCCAGCAGAGCACTGTGCTGGTGGGTCTCTCTGCAGGTCATGCAGCTCCTGCTCAATGCAGCAAAAAATACTCCTGTTAGTTATTTAGCTAAACAGGTACTGATCAAATGTTATACTATTTTTTTTAACTTCAACTTCAGTGACAACTTGAGATCAGAGTCAAACCTTTTGGGCACTACTGTGATTTTTTGATGATTAATGTTTGAGTTTCTGTAAGTGACACTCCTTTCTTCATGACTAATACTGATTATATCTGTCTGTTTTGTTTCTCTCTTTAACACAAAACTAAAGACTTGTGTACCAGATGAGTGTTTCCAGGAAAGTTATCAGATAACAGAAAGACATTTGACAAAAAAAACCTAAAACAATCCTAACTCAAGGTCAGCTTTGACTGGTCCTCTCCACAACGTCTCAAGGTATTCCTTAATGGATGGAGTAGTAAGCGGACCCTGAGTTAAGATTTTTTTTTTGTCAAATTACTGGTTCCAAGGTTAACTTTCATGTAAATAGAATTGCTTATTTTTCTCCACTACCTTCTCTCTTCTTCCAACTGATGTTAGTGCCACCAATGTGTTAAAGGTGTACTCCTTTAACACAGACCTTGCCTGGTAAATATCCATATCTTTCCACAACCCTAGTTTTTCAGACAGGCTTGCTGTTATTATTTCCAAGCCCACCCTGAGATCTCCCTGACAACTCATTTGGGTTATTTTCTCAAATGTTAGAAAGCTTCTCCAGAGCCATAGCAGATTTCAAACTGTCATCACAGGCTGAGTAGTTTACTAGTCATGCTTAGCACTAAACTTCAAGTGTAAAGTTTGAGTGCCCCTTTAAAACAACGTGAAAAGTAATGCATTTAAGATCTTTGGCTTATTTTGTGAACAGATGAACAGATTCAGCAAGGTAAGGTATCTGTACTGAGGTTGCTGGTGTCAAGAAGATTTAAACAATAATCAGCCCTAATCCCTGACCGGGACATTTTTCAGTTTCAGTTTTGGATAAATAACTTCATTGTGATGTAACCAATATGCCATCACAAAGCATTTACAAAGAAAGAAATTCTTAAGATAAAGGTTCAACATATATTTGTAATGTCACTTATTAACAAACATCAGCAGCCCCAGTAGCAGGGTAAAGGGTGCACAACGATTTGGATGTGGTTGCTCAAAAAATGTATTAGCTACATAGGGATATTGGCCTGCATCAGTTTTCCACATCACCGAATAGCAGACATCCCTTCTTGATGTTTCAATGGCAAATAACTTGTCCCAAAAAGCTTGCTTCAGCCCTCCTCCCCTCAGGTTACTTCCTGGTTGCAAGGAGTGGCATAAGGAAGAAGAGCGTTGAAGATCTTCCCTAGGAGGAGGCGAGGAGCTATACCTCTGTTAAAGCTTTCATGAAGTGCACACAATTAAGCAAAATCACTTGTGTTTCATCACATCATATTTGTTCCTATTTCCCAATGGAAATTCTGTCCTTCATGAGGAGTTGTGATAGTTTAGAGATACCTGACGCTGACCCTATATCCACGTCTAGTCTAGTTCTACTAAGGCTGTTAAGCTAACTAAATAGCTTATATCAATATAACGGAGAAACCGTAAGAAAGAAATGGCACTGTGTGTTGAGAAGCACTTTCCTTGTCACTGCATAACTTGTCTACCGTCAAAAGGTAAAGTTCAAGTAGCTACAACAGGGCTGTTGTCCGGTTACTTAGACAAGTTAGATACCATTAGAGAACACACAATAGTGACAGCTTCGAAAATAGTGACAGATTAACATCAGAGTAGTTGTTAGCTAAATTGTTAGCAAGCTAGCACGAAACTTTGAAGTTGTCACTGGCTGCTGTATCTGTTCTGGGACGTGTCAACAAACAAATTATTTCCAAAAATGTTACGAAGTTAGTCAGAAGTTGCTCTGAAGCGGGGGTGGCGTTGAAATCGATGTTATTAAACCTTTTTATAGAAATGAACTCTGGGCCAGTTAGCTAGCTACCATTAGCTGGCAACCATAGCTAGCCAGTCAAATTTACCTTCTGTATTCTTTTCAGTGCCATGTAGATGCAGTTTGCTCCTCAACTCACGTCGACTCGCTCTTTATTTAAATTTCAATATTATTGTTGGCGAACCAAATGGCTGTAGTTTATTCCCTGAGTACTTCGACAACCGGGGATGTGTTTGTGTTTTTATAAAACCTCTTTTGTTTCCGCTTTCTCCTGTTTACGGTCGGTCCTCCAAAGTGGATCATGGGAAACGTAGTTCTGAATATTGCAAATTGGTGTACAACAGAATACATCCATCGAAATTACACTAGAAGTCTTGCATTGATATTAGTTCTCATATAGCACAGTTTCTGGTTAGTTTGAAGCCCATTGAAGGTTTCGTTATATTTTGGTTGCATGTTTATATATATATATATATATATATATATATATATATATATATATATATATATATATATATATATATATATATCTGTCTATAACATGACTTGCTGGATATTAAATGTTAATCTGTAGTGGTCCCAGTAATATTTGTTGTTGTTTTTATTGTTGTCGTGTACTGAAGTAGCACAACTACGAAAGAGGATTAGGGCCACATGTGAAAAAAATGTTTTTGAGTTCTGAGATTAAAGTCAAAATTCTGAGATTCTAAGAAAAAAAATCAGAATTATGACTTTAATCTCAGAATTATGATTTTTTTCCTCAGAATTCTGTATTTAAACTCAGCACTTGAATAAAATTGTCACATGTGGCCCGAATCCTCTTCCGTACTACGATCACATGGCATGGTTAGGATACGTTTGAGACAAATAATTGAGGACTGCTTTATTTCAATGAATTCAACAATGTAATCATAATATAGTCACATAATGTGTGTATGTTACTTTAGCCCCATTTTCACCTGGTTTTAAAATCCGTCCTGGTTGATCTGCCAGTGCCTGAATTGGACCAAACAAGGTGCCAGTACCCTAATACAGCAGTTGCATGACATGATCATTGCATGGTAGATATATTTGTATTTTGACATAATTGGTAATATATCCCACTTCTCATGTATTTTGTATACATGTCATTACAAAGGCTACAACATTCCTTTTTTACAGTTGTGTCACATAAATGTTATTTGCTTGATAAAAATGTTTATGTAGCTATTGATACAAATCAAATTGCACACAAATATAATATTGCATATATGCTACAATAAATGAAATGAAAATATGATATCTGTTGGCCTACAGATTATATTGGATAATGAGAAGGAAAAGCCTACAAAAGGCAAGTATGGGAAAGACTGCATTTATTTAGCTCCAATGATACAGTAACATCAAATGTCACCTTAAAGTACCCTGTATCAAATCAACATACATTTCGTAAAACTTAAAGGTCACATATTATATATCATAACATGCCCCTTTTCATGTCTTTTCAACATAAATGTGTTCCCAGTGTGACTAAAGACCCCCAACCTATGAGATAAAACTATGTCTCTCTATTAAATGTGTGTGGCTTTAAAGTAATTTAAAGTGAAAAATACAATGAATGGATACCCATTATAACAAAAACTGATTCATATTGCCTGCATAAACCCCAGAAGAGCAAATGTTGCCTTAAAAACAATAGTGCTTTGATTCCATTGATAATCAATTATCTATATCAACAATCCTTTTCTCCTGTAAAGAAATGTTGTAAAATGCTGTTTGTGTGTGTGTGTGTGTGTGTGTGTGTGTGTGTGTGTGTTTTAGTCTCCAGTACGCTGTTAGACTAGCCAAGAAATCTAGACGCACCCTAGCGGCAGCAAATGTAATTTGCAGCCAGGGTCAACATCTTGATGTGGGTCTGGCTTGTCAGGCTACTGTTAGACATGAATAGAAAGAATAAAGCATATTGAGGTCTGGGCCTCTACGTTCAACTTATATAATACAGACAGAAATCATGTGCCAAATCAGAGTAGTATACTGCCATTTCTACATATAGGGCAGATGTAGGCCTACAGCATAAACACGATCATTATGTTGTTATGAGCAAGAGAACAGACTGGACTGTACAGCACTTCATTTCCCTGTAAACAGAGCTACAATCTGTTTACTGATCTCAGTACTTGTGTTTATGGGACTTTAGGCCAATAAGAGTGTTAGCATGAACTTTCAAACAGATACATTTAATTGTCAGTGCAATTATGGACCCATTAAAATGATGGTAGGGGAGCCCCTAAATTACATGACTGAATTTCTCAGGGAGGGGTGTGTGTGTGTGTGTGTGTGTGTGTGTTTGTGTGGTGGTGGTGGTGGTGGGTGGGGTGGTGTTGTTGTTGTTGTTGTCAGGTCCTTAGATAATTTATTACATGCATTCCATTACTTACTAGACAGACAGCTAAGATTTAAACCATATCTACTACACATTATGTTTATTTGCAGTATTTGTAGTAGATTTACAATCACAATTGTCAATCACAAGCACAGAGACCTACCTTTTGACAGCTGTGTTGGTAATAATATTATGAATGGTGAGTAAAAGGCATTAGTTATCTGATAGGTTGCAGAGACTGACTAAAATATTGTACTGATACATACTCTTGCTGATATAAGAAAGTAATCTCATAAACTCACTGTTGAATAGCTATGCCAGAACATATGTTTAAGGGACCGTTCATTATTTATTTAAGGGACCACCGGAGGAGTTTTGGTATCTTTAGGCTAAAAAGACTTAACAATCCCCTCACCAGTAATAATTTTTCTACACATTCGTGACATTTGATTTTTTTACAGCCATGACATACACGAGTTAACCTCTGCATTCTCATCTTACACATCCCACTCCTCTGTTATGGTGTGGTGGCCATTTCAGTAGATTTACTCACTAACGTTGTGAAAACACAATAAGCATGGAAACTAAATGCACACTTCCTGCATTACTGCATTACTTCAAATACTAAGTTACTCAAATAGTAAACTAGTATTCACGTGAAATAAAACAATAAAACATTGAGACCATTCAGCAAAGGACAATGGGAAACTTCAGCACTGGTTGCTATGGACTTGTCACTAGGCTTCCTCACTCATTGTATATTTACTGCCGAAGCTGAACATTATATTCTAAAACATATATGTTTATTTTAAAGCAGATTTTAAATTACATTGTAACAATTTAACAATTCGCCCTTATGAAATCCAATCGCGGCACGGCTGTTTTGGAACGCAATAGACAGACGGTGACGGGATAATTCAACTAAAATGTAACAGTGAATAATCAGTCTGTTGAGGTGCCTCTCCAAACGCAGAAACGAAGCGCAGTCACACCATAAAACGTTAAGACACGTTGAGAAAAAAGATCTGTATTTTGCCGTAATCCAATGACACGAAAAAAAAGTAATCCACAGATCCACAAACAGAGTCACGGTGTATCCAGCAAGGCCTACGCGCATCACATTCACCAGCCAGCTCCCAACAGGTAAACGAGGCCTCTCCACTTTGCCGTTTAAACAAAGTGGAATAAACGTATAAAAGTCCAAAACTACACAAAACCTGCAATCAATTAGTAAGCTGACATCACATTTATATACATGGCATTTAGGAAACCTTTATTGCAAGGTTGGCACGGCAAGATGTCCAGACAAAAAAAAAACGAAAGTTACTGTTGCACTACAACAGTAACTTTCGTTTTTTGCGTCCTGCTGCTCCCATCGTCAGCCAGGTAATATTTTTTTACTAAAGCAGTATATGAAATCTGATGTATTACCTATCACCGTTTAGTTGTTTTGTGTTATTTAAGATATTTATAAAATATCTGGTCATGCCAGATGTAATTATTCCACTCATTTTTTTAAACAATGCAATTACCTGTTTGAGCCACCAGCCCCCCAGCAAACTCATGGGTCAGACCCATCTGGTAGCGAAGGAGGGCCGAGACTAAGAGCTACATGAAAAAATATGCACCAAACAAGCCACTTTGAAATGTAGCTGTTTTCATGAATACAAAAGTTGGGTGACCCCCCCCCGCCCTAAAAAGTGTTGGGTGACCCTCCCTTAACAAAGAATGAAAAGACATGACCCTCACCTATGTTCCTCTGGTGGTCCATTCCATAAATACCGAACGGTCCCTAATTAATAAAAATAAATATAGCAGCAAGCGGCAATTCCGGGGTTCAAATGTATGAAGAAATCGGTATTAGGCAGAGATGGGGACTCAAGTCTGAGACTCGGACTCGAGTCGCACTTAAGTTGCACAAACAGCTGACTTCAGACTTGACTTGCGACTCGACCCAAAAGACTTCAGACTTGACTCATACTTGAATTTATCTAAATCTATTCATGTATTTGTATTTTCTTTTATTGGGGCATATACGTTGGGGTATGACGAGCTGCATGTCCCCTGCCCTTTGCATGTGCAACGTAACGCATGCGCCATGCCTTATGTGCACGGACTCACATAAATGCATTGAGGATGGAGACACCAAGTCCTCCCGGAGTTGTGCCTTTTGTCATTAGTTTTGCTCTCAATAACTTGGTAAACAGTGGCAGTAAGCTAACAGCTACATGCAAGGTGTGTGGCACCAAGATAAATGATGCTGGATCAACAATGTGGAACTTCTTCAGGAATATCAAAACACACCCAGATAGGTCAGTCACTGGATAATGTGAAAGAGATGTTACATTTTGCATATATCGTCACAGGTAACAAGCTAACCATCGCAAAGGGTTGTGCTAATGCTGGGAACATGCAAATTGTATCTTTATAGTTGTATCCATATGATGTGACAGACTTAGGTTAATATTTCACCAGGTTGTTGTTAAATAGCAATACGGAAAGTATCAGTTCTCATGTTTGCATTAACTTTCAATATAGATGTTTCCCTCACACTTTGAACACTGAAACATGTAATGCTTGATGAGGTTGGGCTTTACAGCCAGTTAGTAACACAGACAAACATGTATTCTTTGGTGCAGATACCAAAATGTTGAAAAATACAGTTATAATTTGTGTTTCTTCAGATTGCCTTGAAGTAGACCCCATAAAGTTCTCCTACAACTGATGTTGATACTGTACTGTATGGATGGTAGCTACAGGACATGCTTTGAATTCATAAGATTTAACAATACAGTGTTAGGGACAGATCAAAAGGCCAGAGAATATAATGAAAATTCACTATTAAAAACTACGAGCCAACTACTGGTATTTTAAATAAAGACCAAACCAAAAGTGGGATGAGGCTTTTAAATGGGGTGTTAGGCTACACTAGGAACGTGAATATTCACCACACGTGCAGTCACAGCAACTTGTACAGCAAGCAGGTAAACCACTCATGTGTCCCAGGGCCTTTAACCACAGCAAACAGTGAGAAGACAGGATAAACAGGATAGTCTCGCTTTACCAGACCTTCCTCTAGAGCGCTACGGAGGAGGGTCTGGCTAGTCCACACAGCATTCCAGGATGGGAGAAAAACGTGCTCTGGT
Organism: Sander lucioperca; assembly: GCF_008315115.2. Taxonomy (NCBI): domain Eukaryota; kingdom Metazoa; phylum Chordata; class Actinopteri; order Perciformes; family Percidae; genus Sander; species Sander lucioperca. The sequence goes on along the minus strand of NC_050194.1, from coordinate 28,797,924 downwards.
TTATTGGCATTTCTTTAAACCAATCACAATCGTCTTGGGCGGCGCTAAGCTTCGGACAGAACCACGGTGCCTCTGCAAAATAGCCTCAGGAAGGAACTTGTTTTGGTGGAACATGTGTACGTTCAAAAGTAGTTTTAGTCGTGCAACAGAAAACTCAGATTGGACAGATAGTCTAGCTAGCTGTCTGGATTTACCCTGCAGAGATCTGAGGTGCAGTTAACCATAGTCCTCATAAATCCACCAGAGTTTAAAATTCCATCACAAACAAAGTGGAAGGTAACAGACATCTGGCCGAAAAGAGTGAAATCCAGTGGAATTTCCGGCGGCAATGGAGCAATCCCGGAAGTGAAACGTTGTGGATATATACTAACCAGAACAGAACTAGAACAGAACTTAAAATGAGGCAAAACAAGCAACAGGTGGAGACCTACAGAAGACACTAATGAATACCAGGGCTTAATAGGCTAGAGGGAAGACCCCTAAACGTTCTTTAGTTTTCTATCCCTGCTGGAGGTAGAACAAAGCACAACACTGTTTTTCTTATTCTCTTAGGTCTCCAACATGTGAAATGGAGTCTTGTAAAAACCTTTCACTGCAAAAAGTGGTGATGTGGGTGTAAGGTTCCCATTCTAGGCAATGGTTATGGTTGTGGTTAGGGTTAGGGTTAAGGTTAGGGTTAGGTGCCTTGGAGGCAGCGGTCGCAGCGCTGCCTGGAAGGAGCCGTTGGGGGCAAAAAACACTATTGAGCTAACATTAACAGTACCGTATATAAACTGTATCCATCATTTGTAATTCATCTTGAAAGAATAGGTTTGATTTTTAGTATGCTACTTTATGCAGATGATAGTGTATAATCTTATACTAGCATTGGCAAGGTTGGTTAGTCATCTAGATACCAAGCCATGGTACCAATATCTTCCCTCTAGCTTTAAAACACTCAATGGTGTTTTTTGCCCCCAACGGCTCCTTCCAGGCAGCGCTGCGACCGTTGCCAATGCTAGTATAAGATTATACACTATCATCTGCATAAAGTAGCATACTAAAAATCACACCTATTCTTTCAAGATGAATTACAAATGATGGATACAGTTTATATACGGTACTGTTAATGCCTCTATAATCATGTGGTCATTGGGCTTTCTTTGATGACTTAGGGATAGGTTTAATGATGGCATTATACCGCCAGGAAGGGATAATACCACTATCAAAACAAGCCTGAAACAACTCAAATAGGTCTTTTGGTTCAGTATTGTAACCAAAGCCAATATACTGTAGGCTACTGGAAAATCCACACTGTGAAAAACTCACTACTTTCATAATACATTTACATAAGAGTGACAACTTTATTCTCCCACATTCTCTTTACATGTACATAACACAGAGTCCCTGCGCTTATTGTCTATTATTCACTGCAGACTTTGTATTTCACATATTTCATGCTATCCATAGATATGTTTGTATGAATGGTCATGTTGTTCCTCATTTATTTGTTTTGTAGTTCTATTCTTAATGTGTAGGTCACTGTCAGGATGATGTGATGTTATTTATGTTATAATATTAATAACGTATTAGATATTTTGGTCACAAATTTGGACATTTGTGTATTCTTTTAGTCACAAAAGATAAGTATCAACTGTGAGACAAATAAATAGAAATTACTATTTATTGCATGCACGCACTGCACAAGAAATCCAAATCCAGGCAGATGGACGCTAGATCGCACCGTGGGAGGAAGTGGAGATGCCATCTTTCATTGTCCATCTTTATGTCAGGCCCCCAGGAAGTACGCTCAGCCTTGCTGCCAATTTCTTCCAGTGGCCACTTGTGGTATTGCAACAAAAATCCATCTGCGGCCCAAAAAGGATTTCCCCTATAGGCCACAATTGTAAAAGAAACATCTGTAAAACTATTGACAGGACACCTCGAACTGCAAACAACTAATGAATTAATCCATGGACTTTTCATATTTTAAAAACTTGCCTTGAGCCAAGAAAAGCGATTTTAAAAACTTCTGACATCTCACCAATGTAAAGTCTATGGCCTGGGCGGGAACTCATGGGCGGGGCCAACGGGAGAAACACTACTGCGCATATTCAGTGGGCTTCATATCACAGAAGTAAACCTGAGCATAGAAACTTTTTTGGCATATGCGCCAGGCAAGCTACTCCATTGAACTGAATAGGCGCCATTTTGGGATCCAGTATCCAGTTATTATTATATGTCCATGTTTTACAGTCTATGGGCCAAACAGTGCAAGTATTCCTGGCCCATCATGGGATGCCCAAAAATACTTTTTTTTCCTATGGGGAGAGTGGTGGACACAACTTGGAGGAAGTGCTACCCTTGGCGTGGTCCACCGCTTGAAATTGCTGCTGAGTGCTGCGCTCAAAGTTCAAATTATTTCAACTGACCTCGTTGACACTGACCTTTCAAGGCACAACCAAAGCCAGAAGCAATGATATGACCAGGGGTCAAAATTAGCACCGTTTACCAGCCAAATGCTGGTGAAAAATGCAAGTGGCTGGTAGATTTGCTTCACTCACCAGCCAAAAGACCTGATGGTAATCTATTGAGTGGCTGGTAATATTTGAACATTCCTAGCCATTTGGCTTGTGGACGAAAAAGTTAATTTTGAAGCCTGGATATGACATATAGCTGTGCTTTGCCTCTGTTCTTGCAATATGCTCTGCGCCCTACATATTGGTTTTACCTCTGATAATTTGTGACCTAACGGAGTTGCACTTTCTACCAATTATGCTTCTAATCCAAAATCTACACAAATGGACATGTTTCTGAAACAATGAGATCCGAAATTGGGTAGAAATTATTAACAACATCGACAGGCAAGAGTGTATGTGAAATATAAACACAGCAGAATAGTTGAAGCCCAAGTGTTGACGTCGACACGTGTATCGGCAGGTTTAGAATCTTTGGTCGCATCGCTGGTGCGATCTAGCATGCATCTATCATCCATCTATCATCCAGGCACGAGTGCTGCCGCGAGCGTAAGTTTGCGACACTAATGGCAAGTGTCGCAAACCTGTGAAAGGCTTTGGGCGCTGTTCATTACATAGACGGTAGCCGCCTACACTGACCTGGATATCTAGATGAGGATCACTCTACTGACTCCTTTAAATATAATGGATTTTAGGACGACAATGCATCGTTTTTGTGCTCAACCTCAACGGATAGGCCTTCGTCTTGAAGGCGTCTGCATGGCAAGTGTGATGTTCCTCTGGTCTGCTGAATTGTGACGCGAGGAAGGGCTTGCTTAGCAGCCTAATGGACAGTATCGATGACTTAGCAACCAACACCAGGACTGAATAGCCTCTTTGTGCAATTTCGAGAGTTTATTGTCTCTATTTGCCCCCGCCTGCTTCTCTATTTGCTGACTGGAACTGATATCACTCTTGAGTGTGTCGTAACCTCACCATTACTGAGATACAACAGTATTTACTACTTGAAGCGAGGAAGCGAAGCTGCGTGTGTCAAGCTAGCTGAACTTGATCAATATAAGACCGGAGGTTGGAGGACTTTGCCTTCAAAATAAAGTTGCTACATATATTTGTATTGACAATAAATAACGATGTTCGGGATTGGACCGACACGTAACGCTTGAACAACACGACAGTCGACTTTTTATCAGCAGCAGAGATCTCCGCATTTAGTACCGTGGTACAAGGCACTGAAGGCAGTATCGATGCGTCTCCGTTCGTTTTATTTTGGAAGCTGCGAACGGAAATCGTGCTTTGTTTCTATTTGACACACTGATAGGAAGTGGGATGTGGCCAGGGTGTATTTATGCTTCTGTTTAAGATATGAAAATCATTGAATTAGCACTGCTTCAGGAGCCCTGTTTCACCACCGGACACGGCAGTGTTGCTTTCCGTCAAGGTGGTTGTTCTCGGTGGTACAAAACTGCGAACCCAAGCGAAGCTGCTGTGCTGGTTTCATCTGGACTGGACCATATCCATGAGGGCTTTTCAACCTCACGCCCTAACAGTTTGTGTGCGGGGCTGTATTCTGTGCTTACGTAATAATAACAGTATGTGAATCGATAGTCACATCGTTGACTTTTTATTTTTTCTTAAGAAAAAAGACTGTGCTTCTCCCCCTTTTTATACATTTTTTGGTGCAAATGTCAACAACTCAGCGTCAAGTGATGATGGAGTCCTCTCTAGGTCTCGGAAGACTGGAACTGACCCCCAGTTCAGGAGCTGGTGGGGTCAGCCTGACCCCGCGGCTCTCCGGCGGGCACCCCGCGAAAGACAAGTGCGGTCAGCTGCCACTGGGGCCACAAGTCCAGGCTCACCTGAACGGCTGCGTCCCGCTGTCACATCAGGTGGCGGGTCACAAGTATGGAGTGGATACAGTGGGTAAGTAAACTAGACAAACTATCTTTCTTACTTCTGTCACAAAAGATGACTTCCTTTACACATTTATTAAATTAAAACTTCGCAACTTAATGTTGCTTGTTACACCTATATGTGACCGAGGACATTATATAAATTGTTTGGGTTTAGTGGAAAATTCGGCCTACAAATAAACCACCTACAGTTTTTTGTTCCAATATAAAAACACACAACTTCATTCAAACTGTTTGCTCTACCAGGTATGTCATCAGGAACGGTAGGCTAAATTAGGAGATTATGTAATAGAAGTTTGGCCTGGTGATTTTTTTCATACATAAGGGAGCAGCATGTATACTGTAAGTTAGGATTCATGCACCACATTCATCACTATGTCACTACTATTCTACACCAACTACATCTTTACATGTGGGTCCCTGCACTAAATCTGACAGAGATGATTTGTGGATTTGTAACTGTGACATCCCTGCTCCATGGTCTCCCTCTAGTCTTTACTGGCACACACTCACACTCTTGCACACAGGGCACCTGACATTATTAAAGCCTCCGTTGTGTGTTATCAAGCTGAATTGATTGGGCATGCTACAGCCAGCAGCTGGTGGTATTTACAGTACCTCTCAGATGGATGAGTCATTGCTGGTCAGTTTGTTACCTCGAGGAATTGCAACTTCCTGGAAGATGCATCTTTATGTTGTGAGACAGGCATTCTCAAGAGTGCCCTGCTGCCTGCAATCAGCCAGAAGGCATCCAGGACAAACCTGTCTATCCACAAGATTTCCTGTTTTACCTGAGCCATTTTGATGTAGTGTACACATTTCTTAGTGTGATCAAACATTTACTTTTTCCATTTGGTTCATCAGTTTTCACTGTGTTGAATTACATGCTTACCAGAACTGTAAACAAAGTTTCCTGTTTCTACCTGTCTGTCATTATTATGATATATGAGCTCCAGTTTAAGTCTCAGCTAATAATGCTCATAATGAGTTATTACTTCATGAGCTCCTGTGACATCAGAAACGATAAATAAATACATCAGGTTCAGTTCAGTGACCTGCTGTCAGTCAGTCGGATGTGATTTCCTCTGTGGGTTAGTAAGTAAGTCAGTGTGAACACAAAATGGAGCAAAACTAAAATACAACAATGATCATGGATTAATTAATTACAATATTTAGCCTACAGAAAATTAAAAAAAAATCTCATCATTAATATGCTTTGCTATATATTTGAACGAAACGGTTCAGTGAGTAAAGTAGGCTGCACTTATCCAACCTTTGTCTCTCCTGAAAACAACTTAATAAAAACCAGCAGATCTGCAAGAAATAGCATAACAGTCATTCAAAACCAGTTTTGATTCCTCAACTCTCCTTTCCCAGATTTAAAATGTTGTGTACTTTACCATTTGGAACTCGCTGGAAGCATAATTGGAAGAGACCTGCATCCAATACTTAAGATTTATTTTAACTCCACCACTTTTTTATCGATGTCAATTAATTAGTCGCTCAACGGAAAATCAATGTACAATGGTGTATTTATTAAGTACATTTACTTACAATGCATTCTCTGGCTCATATTTTCATTTCATATATTTGGTTTTGCACTGACAAAACATAACATTTCAAGACATAACCATAGCCTCTCAGATGGGAATTTTTCACTGTATTCTGCCATTTTATTAACTAAACGGGTAATTGATAAATTAAAATAATGATTGAGTAATCAATAATGAAAATAATCGTTAGTTGTAGCCCTAAATGTGTAGCCTGGAACCCAGACGAATCTGTGAACTCACCTGTTTCGGCATACAGCATCCAGCACAATGCACCAGGCTCATGAAACCCAGATCAAACTGTCAAACTAGGCAGTGCTGATCAAATATGAATGAAGATTCTGTTCCTTTATTGCCTATTTCTCGCCTCAAATGTTTTCAGAGACACATTTTAGTGTACTGTTTAGCTGTAACTAGTAAATGTTTGTGACCAGGCAGTTATCTTTTTTGCCTGCTTCAAAACGGTCCAAGCACCGTCCACACTTGCATCTGTCGCCAGAGACGGTTTAGAACCGAGGCTCTCCAACTCAGAGTAGTTTCCTGTATCTGTGTCACGTGGGCTCCGCCCGCGCCACGCCTCTTTAGGAGACTAGCCACAGGTCCTGAGTGTATTGATTCCAACGAGAGTGAATATGAACACAGATTA